>NW_027179465.1:205000-213695 GCF_036669935.1 Montipora foliosa | reverse complement strand
TTCTGTCATCTTTTAATAAGCGTGATGGCTGCAATTGCCCGAAGTTCCTTAGTGAGGTCTTTTGTGTTTCGATTAATTCCACTCAGTCTGGTAAAAAAGCTAACTATGGTCCAAAAAATCGAAAAAATGCCAGGGTAATAATTACAGCCTTTGGAAAGTCCGCGAACAACTACTTGCATGATAGCCTTACATTGCAGAAGTTCTGTAGATTCAGATGATCCAGTGTAGCGGCCATTGCGAAAGTTCTTTAGTGTGACCGTTTGATTTCTTTCTGTAAATTCCGAGTGGTAAAAAGTCAGGCATGGTTTTCAAACAAAAATCCGGGGGGGGGGAAATAAATTCCAGGGCAATTTACAATTACTTGAAGTCACTAACAAATAGTTTGATGTAGAGCTGCATTGTTCCTTAGTGTGGACGTATTTGGGTTTGTTTTCATTACACCAAATCAGCCATATATGGTTGCAAAAAACATCGAAAAAATGGCAGAGCAATTTACAATTGTTCGAAGTTGCCAACAAATAGTCTGCTGTAAAAGCTAACTATTGTCCAAAAATAAAAAATCGAAAAAATAGGCCAGGGTAATTTACAGCCTTTGGAAGTCGCGAACAAATAACTTGATGATAGCTCATTGCAGAAGTTTCTGTAGATTTCAGGATGAGACAGTGTAGCTGCATTGCGAAAGTTCTTTAGTGTGGCCAGTTTGATTTGCTGTGTTAATTCCAAGTGGTAAACATAAAGTCAGTCAGGGTTTCAAAAAAAATCGAAATAAATTCCAGGGCAAATTTACAACGAGAATGCTTTTCCGTGAAGCATACACTGTGGTGCCTGTTGGTACGTGGTATCTAACAGAAATTCAGAAAAGGCACTGAATTTGTGTGGTCTTGAAATACAGCATTCCAGTCTCTGAAGAATAACAATAAAAGAGAAGCGAGAAACATTGGCTTCTGGGCTGACATGTTGATAATTTTCAAGTTCCCTCACAACTTCTTTGCACCACAAGTGTGCCCTCTCATCTGACAATTGTAATACGAAACTTCACTGAAGTCAGCCTGTTTCCGCGGGGTTAGTGTTAGGATGGGAGACCAAACAATAACCCCTCATAAAACAGAAGCATCTGACCGAAAATACTATTAACGCTAACAAATGCGAACTCAGCAAGGTACAGATTTTGTTAGCTTGCTTATGCAAAACAAATATTGATGAAAAGCAAATAACTATTGATAACACAGTTTTTAGAAAGAGCAGAAGGAAGTTTCCGGACGGTCGATCGAGAATGAAATATTTACGACATGAAAAACAACATTAATTTTGAACCGTGTGAATATCGAATATAAAAAGTTATGATCAGCGACAACATTTTGGGAGATTTTTGCTACGTTCAAGTAAATTGCAAAATCGAAAGTGACATGGCCGGAATTCAGCGGGCGCCGTTATTAAGTTACCGTGGCATGTTTACTCGCCAAACAGTGAAGCATCTGTGTCAAATGATGGCAAGATACCGGTTTTTTGTAAGTTTCTTTTTCTGTCAAGTGTTATAAAGTTTGACAATGAAATGAGCGAAGTCAAAACAAAGATCACAATCGCCCAACTCTTGTTTATGCAAAGTCAAAATTTACTCTCCAAGACACGTACAACGTTATTTATCACCAGGTAATTCCATCATTTTGGCAATAGCAGCTACTTTATTATTCATCTGCGTCACAAGTTTTCACTGATTTTGGGGCTCATTTTGTTGAAACTCAAGCACGCTTCCAACAGGCCTGTGAACCCTTCCTGCTTACAGAGCAATACTAAAAAACTTCTCCCATATCACATTTCAACCTTCAGCTCGAAAATTCAATACACAACGTGATATTATAATTCACAAAGGCAGAAAATACCACAGAATCCTTTTCCAGCGAAAATTTATTGAAACAAACAACATATTTGCTCTTAGAGGCGAAAACCTCTTCCTATTTCATTGCGTGCGTGAAGACAAGAACTCAATTGTGTCAAATTACCATGTACTTCAGGTAAATGCAGCTCACTTTGATTTCGTCTCGACGGGCGATAGATTGTTGTCGAAGTCCAGTACTCGTTGCTTTTGAGATTCATGCCTAGTTTATCCAACTGACTTTCCATTATTATTGAGCTCCATAAGGGTATATTTTGTTTAAGGATCCACTAAAACGCCATTCGTGTTGCATGACTTTTCGACGCCATTGCAGGCTAAGTTATTGATTCTACTGTGTCCACTAGAGAAATCTACGCAGTTCCACTACCCTGTCGATCCTACCAAAATACGCGCAGAAGGCTCTATACACAAAGACACCACTTACCAGGGGAGTGACAGGCAAGACTTTTACCGACACGGAAAAAAAAATAAACCCAGTAATTACTTGAAGTCACTAACAAATAGTTTGATGAGAGCTGCATTGTTCCTTAGTGTGGACGTTTGTTTGTTTTCACCAAATCAGCCATATGTATGGTGCAAAAAATCGAAAAAATGGCAGAGCAATTTACAATTATTCGAAGTTACCAACAAATAGTTCAATGATAGGTGCATTTTCAAAGTTCTTTAGTGTCGCCGTTTGTTTTCGATAAATTCCAACTAGCAAAAAATAAAAAATAGGTGGCAAAAAAACAAAACAAATGCCACTATCATTGTTGTTAATTAGCAGTATTATAAACAATGTTAGTCTCATTAATGATAATCCAAGGAGTAGCACTGTAAGTTCTGTCCCTGTCGTATCCGCCATCTCCATCTCACTTAAAACCTTTTCAGATCTATTTCAAGGAAAGACTAAAAGATCCAAAGTTAAATGGGGACAACAGAGAAAGTGGGGAAAGAACTTAAGAGTACTAAAGATACTACTACCTACTATACTACTGTTATTATTATCACTATTATTAGTATTATTAAGTGAAGCTATGATCCTTGCAGTTATGAATGCAATTTTTGCAATTGCATTAAAAAGCCTGAAAAATTCAGGACTTCAACGGGGTTTGAACCCATGACCTCGTGATGCCGGTGCGACGCTCCAATGAACTGAGCTATGAAGCCACTGACGTTGGGAGCTGGTCATTTGTGGGTTCCAATGTTCCCGTGAGGAATGAATCAACGATGAAATGATATATGAAATGGATCATATATGAACTGCGGATATGAAATCAAGTGAAGCTGTGATCCTCGCAGTTATGAACTTGACCTTGCTCTCCAGTGAATTCTAGTAGTTCAATAGGGACAGGGCGTAGGTTCAATTCCTGCCTAGGACTTAAATTTTTTAGTTGCCCTTTCGCACGTTGCCAAGCAGTTTGTATTGTATCCTACTGATGAGTGCATTACATCTTTCCGTTATCTCAAACCGATTTTTGGAATCGCAAAAGATGATAAAATAACAATAAGGACCTCTAATATTTAATGTTTTTTTTTTTGTTGTAAATGCAAACTCTTAGGTGTGTGTCCATCAGCTATAAATTAAACGTTCTGCAGCGCAGATGAAACTGGGGACAGAGTTTAGCACCATTAAGGTGCAGAATTGCAGAAAATCACCTTGTCTCCGAAATAGGTGAATTTCAACATCATTTATTTTTGTTTTCATATTTTTTTGGATGTCACCATCGTGAATAATTGTGACATGTTATGGTTGCCCTATTGTAATAATTATTATACAAAACCTCAGAACAATAGGGTGACTGTAACGTGTCAGAGTTGTCCAAAGGGCGGCACCCTGGAAAATTGCTGGCTTAAAAAATCTCTCCTTCTTAAGATGACACCTGAAAACTATCAGGGTTTTTAACAAATGGGCTCCTGTGGTGCTTGGCCAGGTAACCTCAATAATCACTACTATTATTTCCATTAATTATTACTCTAATTATAATGGTTCTTGTCATTATCATTATCATTATTATTACTATTAATTGTAATTAATTTATTAAGTAAGTACAAGTTTTTGCCCCAGATTGATCGTCATGCTGGTACATGTACTGATCTGTTGTTCCTTTAATGTCCATTAAACAGTATGAGTTCAACGACTTGGATTGAGGGAGTGCTCTGGGCAATTTAAAGATGTTCTTAGCAGAAAGAAAGAATTCTTTTATCACTGGTCTGGTAAAAAGGTTTGATCTCTAAAATGGCAGTTGCAACTATTCTTGAGGAGATGGTAAAGGTGCATTGACGCCCAGAACAAAAACAGAACAGAATGGATTCAACTTTATTTTGCTAAGAAACAGTGAGTGTTATCTGCTCCGTAACACATGCATGATTCCTTCATGGAACGCATAAAAAGTAACTGTTTCTTTTCATAAGTTATCAGAGATTTTTTATCTGTTCAGTCCCAATTTTGCTGTCATGAAACACGCCTTTAGCGATGCTCAAACCAGTTTCAGCACCTTCAAGAAACTGTACTATTTAGATTGATTGGATCTACACAACTGTTCCATGCAACAGCAATACTATGGTACCACATAAAACAGCAATAAATGCTTAACAAGACACGTTAGAAACATGACCTATTTGGTTGCCATAGCAACAAACGAGCCATCCAAATAAACCCTATTTCTTGTTGTAAGCACTTAGATCTAAAAAATATATTTGTTGACTCCTAATTTTTACTGCTGGAAAGTGATTATTAAGCTAAGATTAAAGTCTGCAAAGTTAAAAAAATTCTCTGGAGCAGATTCACAGCTACCTTCACAGTTGAGAAATTTTAAGGTGGCCCTCAACCCACTCAAGAAAATTTTATTAACTTTCTGGCGGATTTAACCTTGCCTGGTAATAACTTCCCAGCAGCAGAACTGTGAGTTACCAAGTGTTACGAAAAATAGCATTGCGTGACAAGCGTTACTTTCTAGAAGCTTCGCGAGAGTTCGTAGTTTGTTTATTTTTAGGTTCATGCGTAAGCGTTTCTAAATCGGTGTGTTTTGTAATCTTTCTATAATTAGAGTGATTACTATTTTAGAAACTTCTAGAAGCTTATTATAAGAGTATATAAGTAGACGAGTCCTAGCAAAGTGTTTTCTAACTAGTTTTTCACAAGCGACGAGAGTTGGCGTTAGCCGTGTTTATTCAAGTGTGACAGAAGCAGTGTTTACTCAAGTTGGCGGAGGCCGTGTAAGTTTATCGAGTACGAGTTGTTCAGAGTTTTACTTCCTGGAAACTACGTTCATTTTGGAATAAATCTTCTTGTTGTTGTTCGGACAACCCTGCGTTCAGTTTAGTTTGTAAACTAACTTTCCTCAAAACATTCGAACTCGTAACATTGGGGGCCTGTCGGGGAGAGGAATTCATTTGTTAGCCGACTACAGAAACCAGGAAAGGATCACAACTTGGAAGGAAGTGGCGGCGCTGTGGAAAAAGTTGTAGCGAGTGAAAGAGCCGTGGAACTTTAGTGCTGTGAAAATGGAGAAATTTATTCAGCTTGGCGAAAAGTTTGGTCTGGAAGGAGAAAAGCTGCTTGAATTTGTGCGTGAACATGAAGAAAAAGAGGACAAACGCAGAGACGAAGAACGAGACGAGAAACGTAGAGAGGAAGAACGTGAAGAGAAACGTAGACAGCTGGAAGAGGAAAGAGAAGAAAAGCGTAGGTGGTTTGAAGAAGAAAAGGAAGAGAGACGACGAATGCTTGAGGAGGATAAAAGAAAGGAAGAGGAAGAGAAGGAGGAAAGGCGCAGAAGAGAAGACGAAGAGAGAGAAACTAGACGACAAGAACGCGAACTAAGGAAATTGGAGATGGAAGCCGAGCTGATGAAACAGAAAGAGGCTATTGAAGCTGCAAAAAGAGAACACGAGCTGGAGATTGCACGTTTGGCTGTGGAGAATGCTGACGGAGGTCCTGTAGTGAGAGAGGATCGGGCTAAGGCACCTAAACTCCCCTTGGTTGATGGCAAAGACGATTTGGACGCGTATTTGCAGAGGTTCGAGAGATTTGCCGAGACAGCTAAGTGGAAAAAAGATGGATGGGCATCGAAGCTCAGTGCTCTGTTGTCTCGACGGGCACTAGAAGTGTATTCACGTCTATCGGAGGACACAGCTAAGGATTATGACAGGGTAAAGATTGCATTAATGAAGAGATATGACCTTACCGAAGATGGCTATCGTCGAAAATTTAGAGCATCCAAACCAGAAGTTGACGAAAGTCCAGAGCAGTTTATTGTGCGATTGGGCAGATACCTGTTACGGTGGCTAGAGCTTTCGAATACTGCGCGAACCTTTGATGGTCTTAAGGACTTGATCGCGAAAGAACAATTTATTGACTCTTGCCCTAAGGATTTGGCAATTCACCTGCGAGAAAGGTCACCTGAGACCCTAGCAAAGATTGCGAAGATCGCTGACCAGTACTTGGAGGCTCATGGTAAACATTTGTTCAGCTCAGCGAGCAGAAAGCCAACAGTGCAGCCAGAGAGGGAAGAGGCCAAGAACATGCAGATTAATCCACCAGCTCTGCATTGCTTTAAGTGCAACACCCGAGGTCATAAAGCCGTCAACTGCCCAACCCTAACAAGAAAGTGTTTCCTATGTGGCAAGCAGGGACATGAATTCTAGAAATCAGGTGGACGCAGATCAGGAGGACAAAGTAAGGATGGTAACCCTGTGCAGCGTGGTCAAGTGAGTGCCAGTTGTCTAGTTCAGCCACCTAAGGTTAAACTTACTGATGAAGAAGTTAAGGCCTGTATTAAAGATGATAAGCTGCTGTTAGCCTGTGGTAAGAAGATTCCATTGTTGAGTAGTGCTCGTGTTGAACCGTTGACTGGAGTGAGAAGTAAAATGCCTGTCGTGAAAGGTAGAGTTGGAGAGAAGCCTGTTGATGTCCTGAGAGATACTGGTTGTAGTGGAATTGTAGTAAAGAGGGACCTTGTGTCTGAGGATCAGTTTACTGGCGAATTTAATGTTATGCCGCTCATTGACAATACGGCAAGGAAAGTTCCCATCGCAAAGATTGATGTTGATACACCGTATCACAAGGGCCAGGTGGAAGCGCAGTGTCTTCCCGATGCTGTTTATGATTTAATTATTGGTAATGTACCAGGCGCAAGAGCCGCTGACGATCCAGACCCAAGCTGGCAAGTTCCTGTACAAGAAGCTTGTGCTGTAACCACGAGAAGTCAAGCTAAGAAAGCTGGAGAACATATTCCGTTGAAGGTACCGGGTACCAAAGAAAGCCCTGTAATTGATAGAGAAAAGCTCAAGCAGATGCAGCGTGATGACAAGAGCCTACAGAAATTTTAGGAGAAAGATGACGTAGTTGTGAGAGGCCAGGCTGAGACTTCATTTGAAGTGAAGGTGAAGGTGGAGTTCTGTACCACGTCTACAAGCACCCTTATGTGAACGGAGGTAAACCCCTGAAGCAGGTTATGGTTCCTGTGCAGCTGAGAGGTCGAATAATGGAACTAGCGCACGGATCGATCATGGGAGGTCACGTGGGAATAAAGAAAACGACTGATAAGATTCAAAGCGCGTTCTATTGGCCAGGCATTCAAGGGGACGTGACTCGTTATTGCAACAACAAGTTGCAAAAATAGTGGAGACACTTCACCTTCTTGGGGCGTTATTAATTTCCCTATTATCTCTCACACTGCAGCCCCCCTTCCCCCCTTATCAGTGTTGCTAGCGAGACAAAAAAATGTTGGGAACTTAAGCAGTCAACATTGAAAGGGGGAGAGGGGAGAGGAAGTGGGAAAGGTTTAAATTCTAGATACGCCGAGTATTGGAAGTTAGAAAAGGTGTTTTTTAATCAAAGTGTCTCAACAATTTTGCAACTTGTTGTCTGAATTGGTTGTCACTGTATTGGCGTACAGTCACTTTGTTTATTGGAACGGGAAGGCGTCTATCGTTTGCATTTAATATGATGTTTCCGAAAAAAAATGATTAATTCTCTGATCTGCTGTGAATGGAAAATGGCCAGCGATAAACTGGATTTTGGCAGGGTTTCGGTATGACGTAATTTGAAGGCATTTCAGTGCTTTCTGTGAGTCAAGTCGAACATACACATAATTTGGTACACGAAAAGGTGTGATTTCCATCCTTTCGCTTTTTAAAGTACGCTAGAAATATCCTGGAACGGATTTCGAAATAATTTGCCTTAAACACCTATATTTCGGTCGACACATGACATCTAAAGCACGCGCAACATGTACGAAATTAGCTGTTGTTTACGAATGAGAAACAGACATAACCTCTCCTTTAACTGCGATCGCATGTCATTTAAAGGGAACATCCACTTTCCGAAAAATCAATTCTTAGCAAACATCGTTATACAAAGATACATTTTCATAGAAGTCCATTCGTAACATTACTTATTGCTTTCGGGCTAGTCTGCTGCCAGAGAAGGGATCGGTAACGCATAGTAGCAAGTCTTCTAAGTGACGTGTCGGGTACAGGCTAATTCCATGTTCTTTGGAATGACTGACTGAGCACAATGATCAAAAGAAAGCACCCGATTGTGTTAAATCCTTTGCGAGATTTGTTTTACAATGAGATACAAAAGTGAACAAATTTGTACCGGCTACACATTATGATATTTATATGAAACGGTCTACACGGTCTACCACAGCTTTTCACTGAGCAAATAATATGATATCATATTTCTTGCTGTTGCAATGGTAGACCGTGCTTGGATGGTAGACCGTTGGTAAATGGAATAGACGATATGTACAGGATTTCTAACTGTGTGAGCTTTATTACGAATCACCTGGTAATGTATTGGATTGATTAGAA
>NW_027179465.1:160000-200000 GCF_036669935.1 Montipora foliosa | reverse complement strand
GCCTTTAAAATGTCTAGTTTCCAGTCCCCCTCCAGGAGCTCGGTTACTATAATTATTTAACATTTTCCCCTAATTTGCATTTATTTGTTAGGTAAAATTACATTTTACTTCAACTGTAGTGACTAACACTTCAGAAGAGACATCCTCTTGCTTTAATTTCACAGATTTCAAAATCTTGACTTTTTCCTTCGGAAAACTGTCGTAAGCCACCTTTTAAAGAAGGTCATGGCATCACGAGAATGCTGTCAGTTTTATTTTCCTTTTTGACAGTCAAGTAAGAATGTGATCCTCGCAAGGTATGTGCATGGAACACGAAATAACGTTGGTAGGATCGCATTCTTGTGAGACAAGAAAAACGAAACTGTGACTGCTTGTACTATGTAATGAAACAAGAGTGAATTAGATAAGAGTGTTCTTATAGCATGGGTGGGCTCTCCAGCACAGTCACAAATGCGTATTTTTTGAATACCCTAAAAAACACATGGCAGAAGCAGTCACACATGCCATGGCTTCTGCTGATTTGTTAAAAAGGTGTGACTGTGCTGGGGCAAGACTGCAAATTGATTGAGGAACACTCTTTTCTAATTCACCCTAGAATGGACTCAAGAAAGTTGGACAAGCTTTAACACTGTTTTACGACTTTATTTGATATGTTTCAATAATAGGAGATCACACACTAAGCACGATATCACTTGCATGGTTAAGAACTGGAACTCTGGGGTTTTCTTATGTTTATTATTTGTTTCTTTTCCACAGATCACACATGGAGGACAATCGAGTTACTGATGCTTAGGATCAGCGGTGCCTGACGACCATTCTTGGAAGATTCTTCTTGCCCAAGATTCTTGACGTTTTCTAGACCAGGTGGGAATATAAATGGTACCAATTTTTTGATTTACCTTTTCCACTTTATTTATTCTCCATTGTGTTGTCTTTAGAACCTTTTGATTGAGTTCACTTTTCATTCGCTTTTCATTCGCTTTGAAAGACAGGAAAAGTGGTCACACTTGGATACCAGGTTGACGTCACAAGTTACTTTGCATCACTGTTTTCAAAAAACTCTCCCAATGCAAAGCAACCTGGTATCGAACCCATTCTCCTTCAATGCTCGGCTCTGAATCAAAGTGGGACCACCCTCAAAGCAAATAAAAAAGTGACTTTTCAATCAAAAGAATCAAAAGGTTCTAAAAGCACAAAATATATATTTAGATGATTTTGGAGAATAAATAAAGTGGAAAAATTTGCTGAGGTGACTGAAGCCCATATTCTGAAAAAAGCCTTAGCCAGCTTATGAAAAGTGTGTAATTGTTACTAATGGGGATAATTTGTTGACTTTTGAATTAACAAGAGAGGGTATTTTAAAGGACATGTGTCTCTGTAAAAAATTCTATCGGTATAGTTTGCTTTGTGGCAAATGATATTAAGGATGGTCAAACTGTTTTGAATTCTGTGAACAAACTGTACTTTAGGCCACTTTCAAAACTACTATAATACTCTGTTTTCCATCCAAAATTTTTCATAAGGATTGTTTTTATTTTCTCTGTGAAACCGAAACAATGCTCAAGCAAAGTTTTGGGCAAACAAAGAGTATTATGGTATTTTTGAAAGTGGCCTATTTTGAACGATTGATTGTACACAACTGTTTCTCAAAATAGCAGTGTTTGTCATGGTACCATATGAAGAGCATCAGTTGCTTAATGAGATCATCTGGTTAACCAATTGGCCATTCCGAAATTCAGCAGGGAACTGGGGCGAGTTTCAAATTTTAACTAATCGATGAACTGACACCACCACATGAAAGATCATGTTAAGATTGGTCATTTGACCAAGTATGATGCTTTATGGGTGAACAGAGACCAAGTTATGAACCTTGAAATACGGTTCAAAATCCATACAAACGTCTCTGATTTTGACAAAGTGTCCCCCAAAATCATATAAACTCAAAATTTTTTTTATCAGTTTAGTGACAACTGTAAAATCCCGTCATGTGCCTACAATTAGAAAGAAGCTGCGATGAAAATCGCTATGTTTGCCCATTTTAAAGAGTATCACGGAAATCATAAAAATTTTAGGAGTTTATATGGTTTTGGGGGACACTGTATCAAAATTAGAGATGCCTGTATAGATTTTGAACCATGTTTCAGGGTCCATAACTTGGTCTCTGTTCACCCTAAAAGCACCATACGTGGCCAAATGACCAATCTCAACATGATCTTTCATGTGGTAGTGTCAGTTTATCGATTAGTTAAAATTTGAAACTCGCCCCAGTTCCCTGCTTACTTTCAGAACAGCCAATTAGTGTCTCGTATGGTACCATAACATTTTGTTACGCGAAACTGTGTGGTTGAGTTAATCGTTCCAATTAGACATTTTCTTGAAATTGCATGTTGAAACTGGTGTGAGCATTTTATGGGAATCCCCACTCCTTGCATGGGTAACTTTAAACCGTAGTTGGTAATGTCTACAGCCAAATTTGATGTGAGAGGCATGGCTTTATTCTTTGCATTCCTGGCCGCAGTTGTTCGAAAGGTAGATAACTCTATCCACCAGATAAATCACTATCCATTGGATAGTGCAATTGCTTTCGCTTATCCAGTTATCCACTGGATAGTGATTTATCCGGCAGATAACACTATCTGTCGTTTGAACATGTACAACTGACTCCTGTTTTTAAAGAAATTTTGCATTGCAAAGCAGTTTGTGATGTAAAATTGAGACTAGACCCATGCATCTCACAACACGGTCATGGGTCGGATTCCAAACTGCTGGGCCCAGTTGTTCAAACGATGGATAGCGCTATCCGCCGGATAAATCACTTGCAACCAGTGGATAAGTCATAGCAAAACCAATTTCGCTATCCAATGGATAGTGACTTATCCAGTGGATAGCGGTATCCACCTTTTGAACAACTGGGGCCTGATTTTGATAACTTTAAAAAGTGTGATAAACAGCCAATTTTTGAGGTAGGAATTGTAAAACAAGTTTGCTTGTGGAATGCAGGTTAATATTGTAGATGAAAAACATTTTTTTGAGTTTAGTACACTTTAAAGTGCACCCAACCCAAAAAATTTAATGTTTGGTGCATTTTTCCACTAGTTCCATTTTCATTTTGCTTTGGATGGGGAAACGTTTTTTATTATTATTATTATTATCGTAAATGTGTTGTTGGGGAGAAGACGTTTAAAAAGGTCATAGCATTACGAGAATGCTGTCAGTTTTATTTTCCTCTTTGACAGTCAAGTAAGAACGCGATCCTCACAGGGTGCATGCGTGGAACACGTAATAACATCGCGAGGATCGCATTCTTGCAAGACAAGACTATGTAAAGAACCAAGAGTGCATTTGATAAGAGTTCTTAATGGCATGGGTGGGCTCCCCAGCACAGTCACAAATGAGTCTATTTTTAGAAAACCCTTTCCCGCGAAAACCAGTTGTTACGTCCCTGAAAAAACATGGCAGAAGCAGTCACATGTGACATTGGCTTCTGCTAATTGGTTAAAGTGGTGGCCCTTGGTTTGCTTTCGCACATGAAGTGTCTCTAAAAATAAGTCCGTTTGTGATTGTGCTGGGGCAAGACCACAAATTGATTGAGAAACACTCTTTGTAATTCACCTTTCAATGAACTCAAGAAAGTTGGACAAGCTTTAACACTTTTTTACAACTTTATTTGATATTTTTCAGTGACAGCAGATCATGCAGCAAGTGAGATATTACTTGCATGGTTAAGAACTGGAACTCAGGGTTTTTCAGATGTTTATTATTTGTTTGTTTTTCACAGGTCACATATGGAGGACGAGTTACTGTTAGTTGGGATCAGCGGTGCCTGGCGACCATTCTTGGAAGATTCTTCTTGCCCGAGATTCTTGAAGATGGTTACAAGAATTCTAGACCAGGTGAGAATATAAATTTATTGTATTAATTTTTCCATTTACCAAGCTCATTGGCTTAAAGTGCCTATGACCTCAGCAACCTTTTCGGCTTCATTTATTTTGCGTTTGTTGTCTTTAGAACCTTTTGATTGAAATCAGTTATTTATTGGCTTTGAAAGACGGGAAAAGTGGTCATACTTTGATCAATAGCCGAGCAGTGAAGGAGAATGGGTTTGATACCAGACTGACGTCACAAATTACTTTGCAAAAAACTCTCCCATTGCAAAGCAGTCTGTGATGTCAACCCAGTATTGAACCCTATCCCCTTCAATGCTCGGCTTGTGTGACCTCTCTCAAATCAAATAAAAAAGTGAATTTTCAATCAAAAGGTTCTAAAAGCACAGAATATATTTTGGATGATTTCAGAGAATAAATAAAGTGGAAAAGTTCAAATGTTGAGGTGATGGAAGCCCATATTCTAAAAAAGCTTTCTCAACCAGCTTATGAAAAGTGTGTAATTGTTACTAAGGAGAATCAATGGTAGGCTTTGAAAATTTCTCTAGCTAGATAGGTTGTTTTAAGGGATACGTGTCTCTGTAATCCATTAGGCCCTTTGAAATTTTCAAAATTCTATCGGTATACTTTGGCTTTGTAGAAATGATATTAAGGATGCTCAAGAAGTGGTTTGAATTCTGTGAACAAACTGCACCTGAGGCCACTTTCAAAACTACCATAATACTCTTTGTTTGTCATCCAAAATTTTTCATAAGCATTGTGTTTATTTTCTCTTGGGACCGTTGTAAGTCCCAAGAGAAACTGGAAACAATGCATAAGCAAAATTTTGGAGGGCAAACAAAGAGTATTATGGTATGTAATTATTTGAAAGTGGGCAATTTTTAACGATTGGTTAGTTATTGTTGTACACAACTGTTTCACAAAATGGCAGTGTTTGTCATGGTACCATATGAAAACTATCAATTGCTTAATGAGATCATCTAGCGAACCAATTATTAGTGTCTCGCATGATACCATAACATTTTTTTACGCAAAACAGTGTGGTTGAGTTAATCGTTCCAATTAGACGTTTCCTTGAAATTGCGTGTTGAAACTGGTGTGAGCCATTATAAGGGAATCCCCACCCCTTGCATGGGTAACTTTAAACCGTAGTTGTAAATTTCTTTCAAGAAGTGGTTTGTATTAGAAAGTGAAATTAAGTGTTTCTTAAATTAACTTTGTGGCAAAAACGTTTTCTTTAAAAATTTCAAGCGAATTTTTTTGTAAAAATTATTTTCACCTCTTAAGATTACAGACTAATTCTATTAGAAGACATGGTCTCCAAATGTGGCTTGAGCTTTGAAAACCAGTCCTAATCTGCCTCTTACGTACATGTATATACTATAGCTCAGAAATTATAAGTAATGTTAATTGACTGTGACAAGGTAACAAGAGCTGCTTGAATGCAGCAAAATAAATTTACATGGCAACCATTTTGGAACAAAATCATCACTACAACGAAGCATCCTGATGTTTATAACAATCTCCCAGAAGGTACAGTGAGAACTTTCTTTCTGGTATTGGAAAATAGTACGGATAAGTTAAACGTAATTTGTGGTTAACCCTTCTTGTATGGTGTCTCTAGGTATGTATTTCCTCCTGGAAATGATGGACTCCGAGGGTAGAGGGATCATATTGACAGTCTACCAATTGGTGAGGAACCAGAGATATTTGGAGTGCATAACAACGCAAACATTGCTTTCCAGGTGAGAGAGTACTGACTGCTAAAATTGACAAAGTCAATTGGCCACAGGGTTGGTGTTGGGATGCAAATCTTTTGCCTCTGTCGTTTATCAGGGCAGAGATGACACTGGACACGTCGAATTGTTTTCTTTTCTAATTGCTCGTTTTTTACTGTTAGCTTCTTTTCGATTGTCACCAAGATAACAACAATTTTTGCCATTGTTCTTTTCATTCTATTTATTTCAACACTTTCTTGTTTTCTCGTGAACCCAGTGAAACCCTTAGCGTTAGTTTAATTGTGGTGAGGGTTAAGTTTCAAGTAGCTGTTTATCTTTACTTGACAACCAGCAATTTGGGTCTGGGAATCTTGAATCTTTTTTCTTCCACAATAAAGTATGTATGTGTGGCTTGTAGGGATGAACTTGTAGCTTATTTGTTTTTTTTTCTTCCACAATATGTATGTATGTAAGAGACACTTTGTTACTAATGAATTACTTAATTTTGTGACATTAATCACTAATTGTAAGTATTCCAGGATGCAAGTAATGTTTAGTTGGGGAAAAGATCAAGGGAACACTTCGGGAACACTTCGGGATGCTTAACGAAATCGCTGTGTATGTAATTATGTGCATCACCCTCTGTTGGTCGTCTTTGAAAGAATTTACTTGTGCTTATCTTTTCCAAATTGCACTCGAAATCATGTGATTACCTTTACAAAATAGTCAACTACTATGATCTTGTTATTTGCAGACTCAAGAAACTGATGCCCTGATTACTGCAGTATCGGAGGTGCACCTGCGTTTGGCTAGTGAAGAAAGCCGTAAAACAAGCAATGAGATTGTGTACGAGCTTGCTGAAAGCATCCTTTCTAAATTACTTGCTGCTCTTGATATGGAGAAGGCAGGCAAAGCTATTTTTGAGGGAACACTGAAGGGTCGTGGGCCACAACATCTTAGAAATCTATATGAGAGGGCAAGGTCAGTCGTCCAATACAGAAGCAAATGTGGAAGCTTTTTGTATTTTTTTTTTGGGGGGGGGGGGTTTAAGTGCTTTTTTAATATCGAGAGAGGGAGCTTCCTTATTGCTGTTATCTGTCGGTGTAGATCTGTTCAGTCCCGTTTTTGCTCTGACATGAAACGCACCTTTAAAAGGCTGGTTTTCACTAGCAACAGAGTTGGAGTCGTAAGAGCACTTATGACCTAGTGAAAATCAAAGATCAGAGTCGTAAGCAGAGTCATAAGCTTGACGGAATCAGAGTCGGAAGAATCAGAATGTTCCCATTTTCTTCCGACTCCGCTTGTGACTCTGTCACTTATGATCCAGTGAAAACTAGATTGTCAGAGTCGGAGGCAGAAGCGGAAAAACCAACCAATCACAATGCTTGGAAGCGAGCATTGTGATTGGTTTATTCTTCCGCTTCTGCCTCCAAATCTGACAATTTAGTTTTCACTGGATCATAAGCGATGGAGTCATAAGCGGAGTCAGAAGAAAATGGGAACATTCTGATTCGTCCGACTCCGATTCCGTCGAGGTTATGACTCTGCTTAAGACTCAGATATTTGATTTTGGCTAGGTCATGAACGCTCTTACGACTCCAACTCCGTCGCTACTGAAAACCAGCCTTAATTAAGGAGGCTCAAACCAGTTCAGCGGTTTCAAGAAACTGTACTATTTAGATTTATTGGATCTACACAACTTTTTCATGTAAAGGCAATATTATGGTACCATATAAAACACCAATAATTTCTTAACAAGTTCCGTTAAAAACATGACGTAATAGATTACCATAGCAACAAAAGAGCTATCTAAATACATCGTATTTCTTATCTGTAAGCGCTTAGATCTCAAAAATGAATTTGGTGAATCCCAGTTTTTATTGCTGGGAAGTGATTACCAAGCTAGGATGAAACTCTCTGAAAAGTTAAAAAAATTCTTTGGAGCAGATTCACAGCTATCTTCACAGCTGGGAATTGTTCCAGAAAATTTTATCAACTCCTTAGAGGATTTCGCCTTGCTTGGTAATCACTTCACAGCAACAAAACTTGGAAATCACCGAGTTTGTTTTTCATGGGAGCGTTTGAAGACAATAAAGGGTGTATTTGGATGGCTCGTTGGTTGCTATGGTAACGCATAACGCCATGTTCCATGTGATACCGTAACATTTCCATGGCAAGGAACAGAGTTGTATGGTCAATCCTTTTAAAAGACATTCCCTTAAAATTGTTGAAACTGGTTTCAGCCATCTTAAAGCGCACCCAACCCAAAAAAATTAACATTTGTTGCAGTTTTCTACTAGTTGCGTTTTCATTTTGCTTTGGGTGGTGGGGGAAGTTTCTTGTTGGAATTACATTGGAGGAGAAGATAATCACTGGGAACCATTATGTACAAACGCCCCTTATCCCCTTGCGAATTAAGTTGGACAATTCCGTCCATCTGTCGTATTTCCATAATTTATTAACATTTTGGTATAAATAGGCTTGTTTTATACTGCTTATTCCTCTCATTGACTTTAAAGGAACGTCGCATGTATGACCCTCCCACCTTCCTGCAGCGATGTCCAGCAAGTTGCCATGTTTGCCTCCGGGGATCACCTCTTCCCATAACTTATATCTACCTGGGGCATTTGGGGTTGAGGGCTCTCAGTGATAATTTGTTACTGTTCCTATGAGGGTAACAATGGGTTCTTGAATGTTGTAGATGCGTTGTTTTAACATGGCAACGTGAGAATGCTATCAATCTGTTTTTCCTCTTTGCCTGTCAAGGAAGAACGCAATCCTTGCAAGGTGCATGAGTGGAACACGTGAAAAACGTCACGAGGATCGCGGTCTTGCGAAAAAGGCAAAACTCTGACTGCTTGCTGTATGGAATGAACTGGAGAAAGTTGGACAAGCTTTAAGACTGTTTTACAATTTTATTTGATATTTTTCAGTAATAGCAGATCATGCACTAAGTGAGATATTACTTGCATGGGATGAACTGGTTTTCAGATCACATATGGAGGACGAGTTACTGATGCTTGGGATAACCGCTAGCGATGGTTACAAGTTCAGGTGAGAACATAAATTGTATCAATTTTTCCGTTTACCAAGCCATTAGGCTTAAAAGTGAAGCCTATATCCTAAAAAATGCTCCAAGCTTAAGCCCGTTTTTGAAAAGTGTGTAATTGTTACTAAAGAGAGTCAATTGTAGGCTTTTGAACATTCCTTTAACAAGAGAGGGTATTTTAACGGATACGCTTCACTTTAATCCCTTTAAAATTTTCAATTTCTATCAGTATACTTTTGCTTGGTAACAATGATATTTATAAGGATGCTCAAACTAGTTTGAGTGCTTTCAGCAAACTGTATTATTTTGAAGGATTGGATGTACACAACTGTTTCATAAAACGGCAATGTTTGTTATGGTAACATTCATTTTCAGACTGCCATTGGACGCATTAATTCCTTGACAACAGTACTTGGGCAAGAAGTGGACCAATTTAATTCTCCCTTAAAAGTCATCAAGGTTGGCGATTACTTAAAAAAGTGTATTTTTTTAAACAATTTTTAGGAGCTTCGCATTGTTGTCTAGGCAATGCTTCCATCATTAGTAATCACCAAGGGGTAGGTAGATATTTCATACACCTTTTTAAAAATGGTCGTGTCTTATTTTCAGACCTTTTATGCTTCATTCAATGTCAAATGATTTTTTCGAATTCTCAGCCAGTGTACGTGTTTTTGGTCAAATCCGGGCTCAGGTTGAATCCGTTTGTACCTAGGTTGAATATGCACTCTACCTAGTTTAAGGCAGCCATCAACCAACCAAAACTATACCTTCTCTCAAGCCCTGTCTTACGCATCTTCTTAGTGTTTCGTATCATCTTACCGGTTTCTGTATTCATACACTTATCCTTTCAGCCTCAACAACACAACACAATAAGGGAACAAAGAACTGTACTATGCACTTATCGGTACTCGAACTCGGACCTTCCAGATCTCAAGTCCTGTGTCTTCACCACGACACCACAAGGACGAACATGCTCAACCCAACACAGTTCTTTTCATTGTTTACTTTTCTATTATAAGTCAGTTGATATCC
Organism: Montipora foliosa; assembly: GCF_036669935.1. Taxonomy (NCBI): domain Eukaryota; kingdom Metazoa; phylum Cnidaria; class Anthozoa; order Scleractinia; family Acroporidae; genus Montipora; species Montipora foliosa. Next base: position 190,317 of record NW_027179465.1, on the reverse strand, counting down.
TTGTATAACAACCAAAACTAATCCTAATTTTTCTCTAGGCTTAATTTAGGCTCCAAAAACGTTTTTTCAATTCATCTGAGTGCGTATTCAACGTAGGTAAAATGAGGATCACCAGATTAACCTAGTTAAAAATGGATTCAACCTGGGAACATATATTCTAGGTCCATTTTAGATGGAAGTGCAAATGCGCTTGCCAATGAAAACAACAAACTACCACAACACTGAGAAATTTTATTGAACAAAATTCAAATCTTTCCATACTACTTGAATCTGGCAGATCCAAAAGACGTTTGACGTCGAGGTGGGAACAATGGGAAAGGACACTACTCAGAACAGCACAATGAGGGACTCAGTGATTACGACACCAATTTCTTTTAGACTTCTCTGCAGCAACTTCAGAAAGACATCAAGAAGGGTCTGGTGGTGATGTCACTCGAGCTGGATAAAGTTTACACAATTTTCCTGAACAATCAGGTTTGCATCAAAATTGTCGCTGCCTAAATTAGTTCAAATCTCTAGCAATAGCAGTAATTCATTGATATCCCTAATACCGTTCTTCACTATTCATGTCAATCGTTTGATCTTCAGTCGATTAAAATTAAAAGTCTTCCAACTTTCAACATACATGACATGCTTCAAAACTTTATAAAAATGGTAAATGTGTGTAAAGGAAAAGAATTAATTGAAATGCATGAAAATGTACATGAAATGAGGAGAATCGATAATTATGCGTGATAAGTGATGAATATGCAAGACATGGATACGTATGGATGGATACACACGAAAATTAATGAATGTTCCTTCAAAATTGTTATTTTTTGTCCACTCGGGCTTGAAGCAATGCTTTGTAGAAGAAGCAGAAATGTGATGTTAACTTATAAGAACAAGTATGCAACTGTATTACTTTGAAAGAGATGTTTTCATGAATCAAGTTGTTTTGTGTTTCAAAACAATTTATGTGTGCACTCTTTTGTCAAACTGTTTATTTTTCTTATAACTTTTATTTGATAGTTTAGTATCTCTTTAGGATTTTTAGACTTATCTTCTCTTTATTTACTTTTTTAAACTAGATGTTAGAATTTAAACGTTTAGATTGAAATCTTGCTTTGCTATGGTCAATTGTTTTCAAAGTTCACCTTTTTGTATTTTGCATTGCAGCATTGTCTCATCTTGCATATGGAGCCTCGAATGTACAAAATGTCTGGGTGTGCTGGGGTCTTCTCCCTCATTGGTAAGCACACTTACTTCTGATTTTAAAGTTGTGGATGCTGTGAAGTCCATTCCTTCCGTAGGAGATTAACAGCCCCTGCAGTAGAAAATAACCAACAAATTACCTGCAAAATTAAGAGTTTGTCTTATATTCAGCACTTCTCCATATAGTCGTAATAATAATGTTCTTGATGTACATTTTGTTGTCCAAGTAAAGTGCAAACGTCAAGTAAATATTTGTATGAGTTGATATTGTGACGCATCAAAATCGTTGAGCATCTCTAGTATGTATTTCAGCACATAGCAATTTTGCAGTAACCGAATTGTGCTTCAAACAAGAGAAAAAGTTACGTTTTGCCTCAATCCTTCATAATGGGCAGTAATATCTTTACAATTTCAGAAATAAACACCATTGTTAGTTAGATGTAGTGTTTACGTTTAGGTCTTTTAGTTGGTTAATTTTAAAATGTGCCTTTGTATTTTTAGGTCATGCTACAAACTACGTTGTTACTGATGTACTGTCCAACTTTGCCTGAACAAATAAAAAATAAAACTTCACTTATCGCCTCAGCTTTTAGAGTTATTCAGACTGCGTTTCTGTGAAATCAATTCATGTGTTGTAAGAAGATTACTTATTATCATTGATAGGTAAAGGAGAGCTTATTGAAGACACATTTCTATAGGTTTTGTTTTTAATAATCACCGTTTCAAAGCAAGACATTTTCTTCTCGATTTTATTGTTAGTATTTAAGGCGGGAGTGTTTTCAGAATAAAAGAATTTTTCTTCCATAAGTAGCTTTCCAAGACACTGTATAGATACTTCATTTCTGACAGTGTGAAGTTAGGAAGAGTCCTGTACATTTTACATTTGACATTAAAATGCATATAGTGGGACAGAGTTGTGTTTTTTGTGTTGGGGAATATATCCTTTAAATGGACAGGGATTTATAAATACACATGTCATTGATGAATGTGCATGAAATAGACTGGAATGTATTGGAGTTTATAAAACGATGAATATGCATGAAATGGACTGGAATTTATAAATATGCTTGAATCAATGAATATGTATGAAATGGACTGGGATTCGTAAATATGCATGAAATCGATGAATATGTATGAAAAAGACTGGAATTTATAAATATTCATTAAATGGACTGGGATTCATAAATATGCATGAATTGAACTGGAATCGATGAATATGCATGAGAAATGGACTGGAAATTATAAATATGCATAAAATGGACTGGAATTTATAAATATGGATGAATTGAACTGCAATTTATAAATATGCATGAAATCGATGAATATGCATATTTATAAATTCCAGTCCATTTCATGCATATTCATTGATTTCATGGATATTTATAAATTTCACTCCAATTCATGCATATTCATCGCTTTCATGGATATTTATAAATTCCCGTTCAATTCATGCATATTTATAAATTCCAGTTCATCGATTTCATGAATATTTATAATTTCCAGTCCATTTCATGCATATTTATAAATTCCCATATTTATAAATATGCATGAAATCGATGAATATGCATGAATTGAACTGGAATTTATAAATATCCATGAAATCGATCAATATACATGAAATGGACTGGAATTTATAAATATTCATGAAATCAATGAATATGCATGAAATGGACTGGGATTTATAAATATGCATCAAAGCAATGAATATGCATGAAATGGACTGGGATTTATAAATATGCATGAAATCGATGAATATGCATGAAATGGACTGCGATTTATAAATATTCATGAAATAGATGAATATGCATGAAATGGACTGGAATTTATAAATATTCATGAAATCGATGAATACGCGTGAAATGGACTGGGATTTATAAATATTCATGAAATCAATGAATACGCATGAAATGGACTGGGATTGATGAATATGCATGAAATGGACTGGGATTTATAAATATGCATGAAATAGATGAATATGCATGAAATGGACTGGAAATTATAAATATTCATGAAATCGATGAATACGCATGAAATGGACTGGGATTGATGAATATGCATGAAATGGACTGGGATTTATAAATATGCATGAAATAGATGAATATGCATGAAATGGACTGGAAATTATAAATATTCATGAAATCGATGAATATGCATGAAATGGACTGGGATTTATAAATATTCATGAAATCAATGAATATGCATGAAATGGACTGGGATTTATAAATATGCATGAAATGAACTGGAAATTTTAAATATTCATGAAATAGATGAATATGCATGAAATGAACTGGGATTTATAAATATGCATGAAATCAATGAATATGCATGAAATGGACTGGAAAATATAAAAATGCATGAATTGGAGTGGAATTTTAAATATGCATGAAACGATGAATATGCATGAATGGATTGGAAGTGAAGAGCATGAATGGACTGGAATTTGAAAATATGCATGAAATGAATTGGAATCAATGAATATGCACGAAAAGAACTGCAATTGATGAAAATGCATGAAAGGGACTGGAATCTATAAATGTACAAAAAATCGATTGTATGTATGAAAATTAATGAATATGCCCAAAATAGACACAAATAACGAATATGCATGAAATGGACAGGAATCGATGATATTAGCAATTAAAGACGAATGGACGCAATTGATATGTATGAAATAGGCGACAAGGAAGAGAATAATTATAAGTAAATAAATATGCATGAATATGAAGAGGACATATTAGGTAAGTCATAATGATTTGGCAGTGAATGATGATTAACAGGGTATGGTAATTACTGATTAATAATTATAATCAATTAGAAATGTGACGATGAATGGTTTGGATTAATGGTGAAGGTGAAATATCAAGAACGGATAACAACGGAAATGAATGTTCGGTGTTGGAGCATAGAAGAAAATAGACCTAATCAGCTAACTCAGTGTTGTACCCAATTCAAACCCTTTGGGAATAAAAACGTTTTGTTCCAGGTATTTCCATATCATTTAAATGCTACATTATCATGCAACTATAATACACAAAGAATCTTAGTCCCGGTAGATTTGAATTGGATACAACATTGAGTTAGCCGATTACGTTTATTGATCATGAATCAAAGCAAGTATTTACCAGGTTCTCACAATGTGATCTTTGACTTAAGCCTTTTGGTGGGTGGGTCATATAGCAGCTGTTGTAACATCTGGCTTGCTATCAGCAGCTAAAACAAAAACAAAAAGTAAATACTTGCATTACTTACATTTTATATCTGATAAGAAGCTACCATAATACCGAGTTATGGCCAACAAACATGATCTGTATCGCTCTCCTTGGGTAAGCTGGTTACAAAGTTTTCTCTGGATTCATTTAAAAGCAAATTATCTTTGCATTTCATTAATTCCTGTTAAGTTGCACTAATAACTGTTATACTTTGGTATTTCTGGAATTATTTATTTTTTTCCGTAATTACTATTTGTTTGCTTATTTAGTTGTTACTGTATACATATGTAAGAAGTAATTTTCTATTTGTTCTGCAATCTTCTCTCTTAATAAATGGTGGTCTCCCAAATAGTTAAGCTTTTTAGTTATTTTGGGAGACCAGCTACCGTTTGTATTTTTAATTCACATATTTGTTATATAGCTAACTAGTTTACAGTACAAATAAATTTTGGTGTTGTTGTTGTTGTTGTATATTTCGGTTTTGGTCTACTCTGGCTTGAAGTAATGAAATAAAGATCTAGAAAGATGTATGTGTTCGCTATGGAAAAAGAGTTAACTCAAAATTATTTGTGAGTTATTTTTTGAGAAGTGGTAAAAGATACGAAGACTTTCAGTGACAAGTTTTTACATTTTAAAATGGTTTTAACGTGGAGAGGGGGAAACGTTAAAAAAAATATTTTATGTTAAACTTAAGAATTGAATTACTGTAAAAACGTTGGACAAATTGAAATGCATTTAAAGAAAACGGCCATTTAAAAATATTGAGCTTGTTTGTCATTTGTTAATTGGCTGCGTTAACGTGTATTATGTCATTTTTTTATGATTTAGATTTCTAGAATGTGAGGAATTACATGACCATTAAACTAGTCTATCAAGGATAAGAGAAAATAAGGGATTTCGAGAAAATGGAAATGCAATGTTTTAGAGACAAAGGATAATGTTACTGTGCAAGGAGGGAGTGGTCAAGGAAGGGGAGGGGAGGGGTACTGATTAGAGTAGATGTCCTCATGAAAATATGATGAGGACTTGCCGATTGTCATGGACGGTTTGTAAAAAAAGTGCATAGTAGCCAATAAAGATTTAGTATACTAATCAACTAGCGTTCATCTAAACCGTGACACATTTCGTCAAGGTGAAATTGGTTCAATAGCAGAGAGGGTTATGGAGTTCTATTTGTCTTAAGTGTTTAATTTACCAAAGTAAGGAGGAACCAAGGGATTTCGAGATAATGGAAATGTAATGGTTTTATGTATAGAAAGATAAAGCTGCTGTATAAGGAAGGAGTGGTTAGGGACGGGGAGGGGTACAGTTAGAGTACATGTCCTCATGAAAATATGATGACTTTCAGGTTATCACGCACGGTCCGCAAAAAAGTGAATGGTATCCACTAAAGATTACTTAGCGACTAACAGAAAAGGTAACGAATGCCTTATTAATGGCGAGATGTTTATTTGGGTTTGACTTGGGATGAATGGCAGGGGTTGGGGACAGTCACAGAACTGAACAGAGGGTTGACGAAAGAGGGATTGAGCGCTATCTATCTTCAAAATCTAATGGTTCTTAAATATTTCCTGTTTTTATACGTATTAATTGCTATCAATGTATTTCATGATGTACGTTAGTAATGGCTCCCGATGTTTACTTTCAGTTTTAGCGTTTACTTGCAAGAATAATTATTTGCTTGAACATTTTAAAATATCTAACCTATATTGTAAAAAAGTGCTATTTTAAAAGAAATAGAAAATTTAATGCTATGCAGTCAATTGGAAAAACATGTTTATTTTGCTATGTCTACAGCCGTCGTAATTCACGAATACCAAGGAATGCACACGATTTATCGATGATAGGTGTACTTACAGTCTGAATCTTAGCATATATCCTTGCAAAGTCTTGATTTTCCACTGATTTTATTCTGCTTGAAATGTTCTGTTTGAAGTTTAAATTTGGTCGAGTGAATAATAAGAGCGAGTAAATAGAAATACTTTTGCATAAGGAATACAAAAATGTACTTACGTTTTGAGTAATGCTGAGAACTTGGATGACATTAGGTTTATCCGTAATGATCGTCATTTGTCAATTACGACGTACCTAACGAGAAACAAAAGAAGATGCTTGCAGTTGTATTTAAGGTCGGTTTGAGGAGTGTCATTTGGAATTGGAACTTTGGGCTTCACGATAACTCTCTGCTGTGAATTAGTCAAAGCTACGGCTAATAACAGCAGGTGAAAAAGTTGGGTTTGATGATAATGATGATGATGTCAAAACGAAATATTATGTTTTGCTCGTGAAAATAAATATTTTATTCTTACTAATTAGACAGTGAAAAACCACACTTACGTTGTGTAGGTTTCGCAATGAGCGTTAGAATTTACATCTGTTCTTATCTCGCTTTCATAGGTGGCTCAAAGTTGCTTTAGCGTACTACAAGAAAAATAACCAATAGAGTTTTAAAAATTGATTAAGGTAACTTAAATTCACCTACAGTTTGAGAGTTATCTTCGTTGGACGCCTGTTCGAATTAAGATCTTATTTGTGTGCGATGAAGAAGACCTTCTTGAAAAAGGATAAGAGGCCAAAATAAAGTTTCGAAAGTAATTTTATAGAATCATGGTTAGGCAAACACAAGTATTTTATCTATTTAGATGCTAAAAATACTTACGGCCTTTCAAGTTATGTTTTGGTTTTAGCAATGCTGTCACTCTTCTAACGAGGCTAAGAAGTTATAACCTGGAAAAAAAGAATAGTTTCATTTGCAAAGAGGCCATTATAAATTTAGTCCAGTATCAATCTAAGAAGGTAGGGAATATCTTAAGAAAAACAGTAACTATAAAAGGATATATTCGCAGCATTTAAACTAATCCTTGCCTATTTAACCTTACTGGTGCTTTCGTTTTTGTGCAATACTTACTCTTCTTCTTGGTATCTACCTTTCCAAGGTAAATAATTTTAATTTTTTGCTCTACAGGCTGCACATATTTTAATTTATGACGAAAAAAAATTACGCTTTAATAGTTTCCAAAATATTCTTGATTTTGCCAGTTATTTTCTTGGTCAGCCATTAGATGATAAAATTTTAATATCACAAGAATAAGGATATATCTTAAAGAATTATGGTGAGGTTGTTCAAATGAGAAAAATTGGTAAGGATGATTGAAGAAGAGTTATCAAAAACGTAAGACTTTGGGATTTAAGTGGTATTTGTTAGCGTTTCATTAAATCTTTCTTCAAATCGTTATTTGTTTATTGGCTGTGTTGAAGTGTTACTATAAAGATGTCTCATTTTTGAAGAATCATAACGTACATCACGACGGAAAAGTGTGTACGGAGAATGGAAAGGAAAGTGATCAAAACATTTCGAGGAAATAAAAATCGCGTAATGACCTCATGTAGATATTAAAAAAGTACTGTGTTACCGGGCTTAGAGGGGGAAGAGTGAATGGTCAAATGAGGAGGAGGGGAGTAGGGGAGGGCGACATTAAAATTACATGTCCTTGTGATGCCATGGTGGTTTTCAAATGACCTCATATCCGTAAAAAGGGTACTGTGCTACTGGCGCTGGAGGGTGAATGGTCAGTGGTGGAGGACAACGGCATTAAAATTACATGTCCTCATGATACCATGATGATTTTCAAATTATGCCTCTGGCGCTGGAGGACAAGGGAGGGGGGAGGGGCTACTGGGGTTGGAGGAGGGGGGGGGAGTGAATGGTCAATTGAGGAGGAGGGGAGTAGGAGAGGGCCCCATTAAAATTACATGATGCCATGGTGGTTTTCAGATGACCTCATGTACGTAAAAAGGGTATTGTACCGGGGCAGGGTGAATGGTCAACTGAGGAGGAGAGTGGTAGGAGAGGGTTCTCTTAAATTACATGTCCTTACTGTATATGATGACTACGATGCCATGGTGGTTTTCCAAAAGAGAAAGGATGATTAAAATTGTCTATACATAAGCCTCTATGCATCAGTAACAACCCTCAGATTTGTGAAAAATACTTCGACGAGGAGTGATTGCTCGCAACGCTTTTCATTGCGTGATTCTTCTGTTTTATCCAAAAAATGTGAAGGGAGTTAAGGACAGTGCCTACTATTGTTATTGCGCATACGTTCTGCGCATCTTGAGATACTCGGGTTTCCTATTGGCGATGCTTACCAATACAGGGATATTTTAGTGCGGTTTAAAACTATGCAGAGAAAGTAGATCTTCGTAAGTACTCTTGGTATCCAAAAATAAAATTGTTGTTCACCACGCATTCTTCAGAGATGATTAATCTTCAATTTGAGAAGAAACGCCATACATTGCTTTGTATTTTAGAGCTTTTTACAAATATTGTTCATGAATATCTTTGAAAAATGCGTGGTTACCTCCAATTTTCTTTTTGGGTTCGAATAACACTTGCTAAGATCTACATTTCCTGCATAATCATAAATCGGGGCAAAAATACCTTTGAATTAGTAGGGACCGACCTTAACCGATTCCTCTTTCGCAGCGTAGAAAAATCGCGTTTTAGGGTGAAACATTCTTTCAATTGAGTGCTCGTTTTTTGGCGATTTTGATTTTCGTCGCAAAGTTTTCTGATTGGGTTTCTTCGGCCTTTGTCGACTCTGGCTTCAAGTAGTGAAATAAGATCTAGAAAGATGTGTATGTTTCCGCTATAGAAAAAAAAGTTTTATCTCCAAGAACAATGATGTTTAAAAGAGTGTTTTCGGGACAAATGGTAAAGACACATTGTGGAGAGGGAAGCGTTAACACAATAGTTTTCAGGAGGTTAAATATAAGTATTGAATTACTGCAACTTACTAAAAAGTGGACTTGTCAAAACATTTAAACAAAGACGGCCATTTTAAAATATTGAGCTTAGCTTGCTTGTCAATTCTTACTGGCTAAGTTAAGGTGTATTATTTCTTATTTTTGCAATTTAGATCTCTAGAATATCAGGAATTATTAAATTCTCAACCTCGGATAATGCAATTCTCGTGCTCTGATTGGTTCACTCAATCTCGGTTATCAGTTCATATACCTTAGTTTGACCTTATATGGTAAATGATTGATCTAAGTGTTGCCAAGCCAAAAGTTTTTTTCGCCAGAAAGCGAAATTTCTCTCTGAAGAAAGCAAAAAAAAGAGTTTTTCTGGACAGCTGGGTTAAATTCCGACGTTTAAAAGTACGCGAAAAGGTAAGAAATGTTTTTGTGACGAGCCTGCGTCTGTCTGACCACAAGGTGTTACACGACATCGCATCGGTTCTCATCAAGTTTTTTCGATCTTGCTCGGATGATTTATATTCATTTATTTCATTTACCATTTAAAATATTCATCCTTTACTGTAAAAATACTATTTTAAATATTATTGTTAGTCATTTGAAAGATGCTATAGACGTTGTCAACAGGTAGCGTAATTAAGGGGAAAAAAGGAAATGCACACATGGTTTAGAGAATAGACGTTAACATAATAAGGAGAGGTAGCGATCTATAAAGAAGTTATACTTACATTCTGAATCTTAGCATATGGCCTTGCAAGGCTTCATTCTCCACTGGTTGTATTGTGCTTGAAATATTCTGTTTGAAGGTTAAATTAGGCGTAGTGATAAGAGCGAGTAATTGGAAATGCTTTAATAAGGGATATAAAAATGCAGTTACGCTTTGAGTAATGCTTACAACTTGGATACCATACTTGTTGGCTTGGTCCGTACTGATCGTCATTTGCAAATCACAATTTACCTAACAATTAAAAAAAGAAGATGCAATTGCATTTACGGTTAGAGGATTGTCGTTTGGAATTACAACTTTAGGCTTCTCGATGACGGTCTGCAGAAATTAGAGTCACAGCTATTGTCGAAATGAGCAGACACAAAAGTTGGGTAAACTTGATGATGACAAAACAAAATGTTTTGCTTAAAAGTAACTTAAAATTTACCTACAGTTTGAGAGTTACCTTCGTTGGACTGTGCTGCCAAGAACGCCTGCTTGAAATTAGTTTCTGCTTTATGAGCATAGGTAGATATAAAGTTCCGAAGAACATAGCTTTATATGCGATGAGCGACAGATTAAGAACAGTTTACTTACGGGCCTGATGACTAACAATGATGACTTTCCTCCGCGATTGTTTGATGCTAGACCTTGTTGAATAAGAATGAAGACAAAAAAAAGTTCCCGACGTAATTGCATAGTATGCTAGGTGAACATTAGTATTTTATCGGCTTAGGTGAAAGAAAATACTTACGGCCTTTTTAAGTTATGTACTGGCCGCGGCAATACTGTCATTCTTCTGATAAGGCTGAGGAGTTGTTGCCTGAAAATAAAGATAGTGTCATTGGCAAAAGAGGCCATTAAAATTTGTGAATGTAGTCTAGTATCAGTATAAGAAGGTGGGGAATATTTTTATAACAAACGGTAACTATAAAAGGGTCATTAAAATTCGGAGCATTAGCCTAAGCCTTGCTCTATAGGGGAGATATATTGAACAAAATGAATCGGTATACTTTTGTTACTCAAAATGTGCCAACCACAGGAACAAAAGACCCTTTGTTTCAACAACCAATGAGGCTCTGGTTGGCATATTAACGACAACAGGTGACGTCAGTGATATTTTCCCTATTGACCTTAGTGATAAGTTTCGTTTTCGTCCAATGCTTATTTTTCTGCAAAATTTCCACCTTTCAAAGTACAATAACTTGAAATTTATCCATTTTATTAGTGTGATTTTAACCGAATGAGAAACGTTAACGGCCGGGTTTTTTATTCTACGGGCTGTGCATGTTTTAAATTATGACGAAAAAAAATACTTCGAAAAATGATGGGAGGTTGTTCAAATGAGACGAAAATAACGTTACACCATAGGGCAATTTAAGCTTCAAGGCAAGAAGATCGGAAGTAGGAAATACTGGGTGAAATGATCACCGATTTGGTCAAGGTTTAGGGTTGATTAGAAAGAAAATGCTGAGGAAAAACGAAAAAAAATTTGTTATAGAAGAAGAGGCTCTAGGTTGATGTAAATTCTGCACTTGTATTTAAATGTGAAAGAACACATTACTGTTTATTGAAAGACGATAGTGCGTGAAGTTAATTCACGCATTTATTATCTATAATTGCAAGAACTTCACGTGGCAAACTATTAGTATTTTTTCAAAACGATTGGTAAGGATGATTATAGATGAATTGTCAAAACTCAAGACTTTGGGATTTAAATGGTGTTTGGTAGCTTTAAATCTTGCTTCAAATCGTTATTTGTGTATTAGCTGTGTTGAAGTGTTATTATTTTGTCGCGTTCTATTGGAATGAACCCTTTTAGGTTGTTTGGGATAGTTGCTACTGGGGTTAGAGGAGGGGGGGGGGGGGGAGAGTGAATGGTCAACTGAGTAGGAGAGGGTCCATTAAAATTACATGTTCTTATGATACCATGGTGTTTTTCAAATGACCTCATGTCCGTAAAAAGGGTACTGTGGTACTGGGGTTAGAGGAGAGGGGAGGGAGGGTGAATGGTCAACTGAGTAGGAGAGGGGTAGAAGAGGGTCCACTAAAATGACATGTTCTTATGATACCATGGTGGTTTTCAAAATGACCTCATGTACGTAAAAAGGGTACAGTGGTACCGGGGCTGGAGGGTGAATGGTCAGTGGAGGAGGAGAACACCATTAAAATTACTTGTCCTTATGATACCATGAGGATTTTCAAATTATTCTGCAAATTACTCACACATGGTATATTACAAACAGAGGCTAATGTAAGGATGACAAAAAATTGGCTATATATAGCTTCTATGCCCAGTAACCCTCACACGATTTGTGATTTGTGAGTACCTCCACGAGGAGATCACAGCACTTTCTCATTGCTTTGTTTTTGTCAGCCTTTTTTTTTTTTTTTTTTTTCAAAAAAAAAAAAATTGGAAAGGAAGTTGACGGGTGCCTTTCGCGCTGGAGGAAACTCGATCGCATTTTGGTTGAAATATTGTTTAAATAAAGTTCTCGTGTTTTGGGGGATTTGCGAAGGGCTCTATTTATTTGTCTGATAATTAAAAAGTTTTGTGTGCGTGATAGCGTTGTTGGGTTACAGTGGGATGATTGGCAGGGGTGGGTGGGAATAGTTAGAGGGCGAGTATGAAGGGATGGAAGAATGGTGGGTTGAGGTTAATAACGAGATCCGTGAAAAGCGTTTAAAATTTCGTACAACTGCTATAAAGTTGGATGTTTTAATGAGTTTTAAGTTACTATAAGTTGTCCTCCTCCAGTTTTTTTGTCCCGGCTGCCAATATAATCTTCAGCTTTCCTTTTAATTTTAGGTGGAAAAGGTTTTTGAGTATCAATTACGAATAGCATGGTTTATCTTACCATCTGCAGAGAAAATTGTTAAGTTTATTGCTTTAAAAAAGCAGAAATAGAGAAGGTATAAGTCTGGTTAGGCGCCGTCGTTTTCAATTTCATGGCCATGCTAGTATTAGCTGCTGTTGCCAACGGGTGTCATCTATGAACGAAAAAAAGCAAACATGATGTGGGGAGAGTGACCTTTATTGAAAAAAGGACCAAAAGATTGATAGTGCTTTGTACTTAAAGAAAGAATGTTATTACCTGGTATGAAAGGTCTTGAATTTTCCATTTGTTTTTATCTGCTTGTATGTTTGCAACTGAAAAAAAAAGGAAAATAATTTGCTCGGGTCACAATAGTCGGGACTCGTTAAATGTCGGCTGGAAATTATAACGTCTCCTATAACAAATGTTTAAGAGATGAGAAACTGGCAGTTGTACTTACGATTTAAAATTGCGATGTTTGCGATTTCTGGATGACTGCCATCTGCAAATTATAGAATTGCTACCGCTACAAAAGATCTGCTAAAAAATGGGTTATATGATGATTTAAAAAAAAAAATCAAATGTGTTAATTGCAAAAGAAAAGTGAAAAGATTATGCTAACGTTGAAGGTTCTGAAACGGGCGTTTCAATTGACGATTACTTTCTGGCCGCTATGTTGCAAACGAACCTGGATCGCCTACACGAAAAAAAAATAAAAGTATAAAATTCTACAACGGAAAAAGTTGAAAAGCAAGAAAGAAGCTAGTTAAAAATGCACTTACGGCTGGCTATGATCCTCCGTGCATTATATATTGCCATTAACGCCTGCTTTAGTCTGACGTAAATTGGGTTAGACAATGGTATTCAAGGCACCACCAATGTTGTAGAATTTAACATTTTAGTTAGAAAGCTAAAAAAAACTTACTGTTTGAAGTAATCGCTAGCTGGTCTTGAAAGTTCTGCTCTTCGGTCATGATCTGCTTCATCTGTACCGTCCTAGGTGTAAGTGTGTAAGTGTATAAAGTACAATTTAAAAATATGGGTCGAGTCATATCAAATGTGTTATCCAATGAAGAGGGCAATGAAAGGCTTACTATGATAGTCTTCTAGTAATAAGACGTGCTTTATTAGGGTAGATATGTAAGACCGTATCACCAAATCCCTTTAAAGCAAATTTGGAGGCGTTATTTCTTTAAAGGTTAGGATTACTTGATAAAGTCACGAGAAATACTTATGGTTGGAAAGGTAATTCACTGATCTCCCAAATCCCTGATAAATGAATTGATGCGATATGTGAGGAAGTGATGAGGCCATGAAGTTAACAGCTGAAAATAAACATTCGTAAAATGAACGTTTGATTGGGCAAGAGGCTTATTTAAACGCCTAGTTCTACAGATAAAGATAGAGTAGAGTGCTATTCAGTAGGCGGGATATTATAGATTCTATCCTCCAAGATCTTTTTTCCTGCAAAGGAATGATAAAAAAAAAAAAAAAAGATTTCTTCTCCATTCATGTAGAATGGTTGGCTTTTACTTCGTGTAGAAGACACACATGACGTAAAACAATAGAACAAATCGTGAAACAATACCTAATCAGAATTCTAAATCCCTGAAGACCCCTAAAGCTTTTGTTACGTCATGTGCGTCTTCTACACGAAGTAAAAGCCGAAAGTTTTGGTTCATATTTATGCTATATGGTGTAATTGTTAATTATACGAAAGAAAGGAAAGGAAAGGAACTTTCAAATAACGTTTCTGGTCGTTCTAGAGCTGCAGCACTAATTTGGGACACTGTAAACTGAAATCATTAATTAATGGAAGACAAATGTTGGTTTTTGAGGAGAGGGGAAATCCAGAGTACTCGGGAAAATCTTCTCGGTGCAGAACAGAGAACGAACAAAAACAACTTAATGACACTTAGTGTGGGAATCGAACCCGGGTGACATTGGTGGGAGGCTAGTGCACTCACCACTGCGCCATCCTAGCACTCCGCCGAATGAATTACCGCACACTAAGAATTTGTTGAATTAAGTGTTCGTGTGGGTATAGGGGTTGTAGATTGTCATTTGATCGAAGTGCGAAAATTTATCTAGAAGTAAATTTAATACAGCAATTAAGTGGCTATTTGGAAAACACGAAGTTAAGATTTAGATTCAGCATTTAGATGTGCAATACACTTGTTTAAAAAACAATTGGCGTTGTGTTATTTGCAGTTGATTGGGTTGAAATTGAGGGGGTGGGGGAGAGATGGGTGGGTTTCATGGAATTTCAGTGTTGTCCAAGAGGGGAAGGAAATTGATATGATGTAGAAATAAATGAAGTCGAAGCCTGATTGTGTTTGGAGGTAATGTACGATGGAGAAGCATGTAACGTCTGGAGGGTTTTGAATTGGGGAGTAACAAGGGTGAATTAGATAAGAGTGTTGGATCCATCACTTTGCGGTCTTGCTCTAGCATAGTTACAAATGGATTTATTTGTTGATAAACTGTGCGCGAAACAAAGAAAGGACCACCAATTTTAACCAATAAGAAGAAGCCATGTTACGTGTGACTGCTTCTGCCATGTTTTCTTTTTTTCAGACATGACGACTGATTTTCGCAGGAACGGGAATTCTTAAAATAGCCTCATTTGTGACTGTGGTGGGGAGTCCACCCATGCCATAACAACACTCTTATCTAATTCACTCTTGGGACTAACTGAAAGGAAGAGGGTTGAGTGATAAATAATTATGAGAGAGGAGAGGGGGTCGAGATGGGCATTTTAGGTGAAATGTCCTCATGAATGAATTGGAAGGGAAATTAGTCTCTAAAGTGTAGCGTCATAGTTCATTTTGGGAGGGTAGGGTCGAGGTGGGTAGAGGTAGTAAGGTTGGGGGGGGGGGGTGGGCGGGGGGATGTATGTTCTGAAATTATGGTGTTTGGGATTCAAGCTAAAGGGAGTGTTGGGAAGGGTTATGGGAAATATTATAAAGGGTTTTCGTGGTTCTAAAAACAATGGGGAGTTGAAGTGATACAGGTTTGCAAAAAAGGTTAACTAGTAGTAATTTGGGGCCTAAACAAAGTAAGGTACTAAACATTTCAAATGATTTAGTGTGCAATAAGGAGGTAGAAATGGGTTACTTGAAGGGAGATGTTTATTTGTAGATACAGAGGTTAGTTTCCATTCCTGGTTTTACGATTGGTTTTAGTGGTTTTGAGATTGGCTAAGAAGAGAATTAAAATTCATTGACTGGTGTCTGTGGAGGTATTGTAAATGTATTGTATAATAAGGCAGTTGATTAAGATAGACGAAGAAGATGGGTATGATAATTGTGTTAAGTCTTCTTTAATTGGTTTAATGGCTTCGTTTATTTATATACTTAAAATGTTTTAAAAATTTATTACGAGAGGGTGTTGTGCGAAGAAGAGGAAAAGAAAAAAAAAGAAAGACGGAAAGGATTTTGGAAATGTTTGGAAAATAAAGTTAAATTATCGTGTGAAGTTCGGGAAATAGGTAGTCTGTTGTGCTGTTGGCTATAAATATAAACACTAAATTGCGATAAGATTTATCGATGATCTCTTGTCGTTGTGTCCAGGGTTCTCTGAGCAGTTTTTTTAGGGCTCTGTCGTGTTGTTTTCTGTGGTCGGTAATATGTAGTTGTAGGCTAAGGAAATAAGTACATTCTCGAAGCATTGATTAGTTATAATCGTAGGCCGAGATTTGAGGGATTCGTAATAATACGAAGAGACGTGGCCGAAATTCAAAATGATTGTAAGGAGGCTATTAAATGAGATACCCACTTTGCAGATGAGTTACCTTGTGTGTGTGACAAGTGAAGAACGACATTTGCCGGGTGCGGATAAGACGTTTTCTGAATATGGAGCGAATAACGGGAAACAAATATTTAAGATATTGAGCTGATGAAGTGAGAGTGAAAGAAGTACTTACAGTTCGATGTTTGCAGTCCCCAAAAACGGTGTAAGATTCTACTGCTGAAATTACTGATAAGAAGAAGCGAGTTTAGTGTGAATGTTTTAAAGGATATAAATTTGGGGTAGTAACGAAAAATGTTCTTATGATTCCTATGGCAAATGCTAGAGCTTCATATATCTACACACCGGTTTTTGAGTAAATACGGCAAAAAGACGAAAACAGACAAATGCTCAAAGTATGTATGTAAGTAGGTAAAAGCCATTAATGATGTACTTACGCTTTGGAGATTTTAACTGAAACCTCTCCGTTTTGTAGCAATTCTTATGGGAACTATGGGAAAAACAAAAGTTTCATTATTACCAACTGAATTATCCAATAGAATTTTTGAAAAAAATAAGAAAATAACTTACTTGCAGTTTGAGAACTATCTCCGTTTAGACGCCTGTTTCGAATTAAGTTTTGCTTTATGAGCCGTATTACGTAGATATAAAGTTCCGAAGAACTTGTTATATGCGATGAAGAAGGCCAGATTAAGAACACTTACGGGCCTCTTTAAATGGGAAAAAGACCTTCCTGAATAAAAATAAAAGACAAAAAGAAAGTTTCTAAAGTAATTGTATTGTATGTTAGGCAAACATAAGTATTAATCTACTTTAGGTGATGAAAATACTTACGGCCTTTCGAGTTATTTATTGCTGTCATTCTTCTAACGAGGCTAAGGAATCGATACCTAAAAGTAAAAGATGGGTTTCATTGACAAAGAGGCCATTTAAGTTTATGAATTTAGTTGAGTAGTAATCTAAGAGGGTAGGGAATATCTTGAAACAAACAGTAACTATGAAAGGATATCTTGGGAGCATTTAAACTAATCCTTACTATATTGACCTTACGATTACTTTCGTTTTTGTGCAATACTTTTATTTTTCTCAGTTACCTTTCAAAGGTAAAATAATTTTTGCTCTACAGGCTGTATATGTTTTAATTTATGATGAAAAAAATTACATTCTAATAGTTTACAAAATATTCTTGATTTTGCGAGTTATTTTCTTGCTCAGTAGTTAGATGATGAAATTTGAGTATCACTAGAATAAGGGGATATTTAAAAAAAATTATGATGGGTTTGCTCGAATGAGATTAAAATATTTTGTTCACTTTTTTATGATTAATTTATTATTATTTCGTAATTGCAAGAACCTTACGCGGCAAATTATTTAATTTAGTATTCTTTCAAAAAAACAATTGGTAAGGATGATTGAAGAAGAGTTGTTAAAAATTAAGACTTTAGGACTTAAAAAAAAAGTGGTGTTTGGTAGCGTTTAAATCTTGCTTCAAATCGTTATTTGTTTATTGGCCTTGTTGAACTGTTACTTTAAGATTGTGTCTCATTTTTAAGCACCATAACGTACATCACGACGGAAAAGTGATCAAGAGATTTTGGAGGTAACGAAAATTGCGTAATTACTTCATGTACGTAAAAAGGGTACTGTGCTAGCGGGTTGGAGGATGGTCAATTGAGAGGAGGGGAGTGGGGGAGGGCCACATTAACATTACATGTCCTTAGGATGCCATATTGAGGACCTCATGTACGTTTGATGAGTACTGCATGTACCGGGGTAGGGTGAATTGACCTGGTCAAATGAGTTGGAGAGGGTCTATTAAAATTACATGTCCTTACATTTTAAGCTTTGTGTGCCCGATGTTGTTGTTGGGTTAGGAACAGTTATGGAACTGAACAGGGAGGAATGGAAGAATGATGGGTTGCAATTAAGGAGATCTGTGCAAAGCGTTTAAGTGGCTATAAATTGTTCTCTAGTTTTCTTGTCCCGTCTCGTATTATTCCTTATCAAACTGTAGTGTTTTTGATCACGTTAAAAGGAAAATTATGAAAGGTAATTAGAAACTGCTTTAAAATCGGTTTAACGCTGTATTATTTATTGTTACAACGAATGAGATGAAAAGGGTAAATGTCTGAAAATGGGTTGATAATGGGGAGCCTTTCAAGGATATTTTCTAGGTAATAAGTGTTAAAAGAAGAAATTACACTTGTGTTAGCAGTCTCCAATAATGGCGTAGAATTGAACTGCGGGCAATAAGCCTCCAGCTACCGGTAGAAAGAAGAATGTTGCGTTTACATATGATAAGGGTATTTATTTCATTGAGATTAGTGTAGACCAGAAAGAGTACTTACTGTTTCCATGGCAATTACTGGCATTTCAGTTGTCCACATGCTGGTTTATGGATGAGTGAAAGAGGCTAAAAGTTAAAATAAATATGACTGATAGCATCCGTATGGAAAAGTCTTTGTGATTTCAAGTTAACGACTTATTTAACATTAAACGCGCAAAATGAGCACAAATATTTCCTGGTGGTGTATATTTGTCTGTACCGTTTATCAATTGAATGTACAGTTGCAGAAACTGCTCCTTTTTTGAGCAGGCGCGGCTGGTACAAATTGTATGGAAATTTTGTAATATAGAGTGTTTTCACTCACGTGATCGGTAAACTTGTTTTTCCACCAAAACAAAAGAAAAGATTTGCATGATAATAGAGCTCAATTCCCGGAGGATTAGTTGGGGACACCAACATGGCCGCGGTTCCTTTGTTCAGGGACACCAACATGGCCGCCGTGACGTCACGTGAAAACACTCTATAATGGGTCATTCTTCTTACGGGGTAAGGAGAGTCTCTGGTTCCGAGTTCTACAAGTCGTGATTTTTCTGCAAGATAAAAATGTACCAAATGGATTACATACCGCATAATGAATTGAGCCATACTGTTAAAGTATTTGGTTCGCGCCTAAAACGGTGAGGGGGTGGTTAATTCGTTATCAAATCGAAAGATATTTCCGAGTACTCAAGGCCTTTTTTGGTACCAATCAGCTGATTCTACTTCAGGGGTGGGAGGTGAACAGAAAATTGGGGTTTAGGGTTTTAGGGTTAAGGTTCTTGTTCTCGTTATAGTGCAGGCATGATTCTTAAGTCATGGAGCGGTTCGAGAAAGGGTACATCCAGGCAATTTTAGTCTATATAGAGCCAGTTTGAGCTAAGTGCGAGTGCCTTATGGACATGCAATCCAAATTTAGCTGTGGGGGAGGCTTACACAATGACCTCATGAAAACAATGGCTTAGACAAGAGTGAATTAGATAAAAGTGCTGATCTTTCACGTTGCGGTCTCGCCGCAACACAGTCTCAAATGGATTTATTTTCTTTTTTAGATCCACTCTGCGCGCGAAACAAACAAAGGGCCGCCAATTTTAACCAATCAGAAGAAGCAATGTTACGCCTGACTGCTTCTGCCATGTTTTTTGCAGGGACGTGACAACTGATTTTCGTGGGAACAGGTTTTCTAAAAATAGACTCACTTTGTGACTGTGCTGAGGAGCCCACCCACGCCAAAACACCTCTTTTATCTAATTTACTCTTGGTTTAACGACAGAGCCTGTAGTGAAGGACGAAATACCGAGAAAAACACATGACCTCATGAAGTCTGTTGACAAGGACAAGTTTAGGAGGAATGGAGTAAATTGCAAGGTTGTCATGATGATTATGACAAACACGAAGGGACTCGTTGAGGGAAGGGGAGGGAAAATAGAGATGGAGGAGGAAAAAAAATTGAGTTAAAATGGGAATAAGACTGAAGAAACCAGGGAGTGGAAAGCAAAGCGACAAGTCCTAAGGTAACTCAGGAGCGTGGTGACTGGGTAGGTCTCGTGCGTTAATATGTACTTATTAACTGAGTGGGAGGGCCGCACGAGAACATTTTGTCCGAGGCCCTCATAACGGAGGGCCAAGCTTGACCCCGAGGGCCTGTCAAACCTGACATAAACCTTCAATAAGCATTTTATCATATGGACTCTTTTACACTCTTCATGAGCACTCAAGAATATGAAGTTTGGTCAAAATAAGCAACAAAAATTTGCATGGAAAATACATTTATTATGTTGTTTGCATTTATTTTTCTGGTTGTAAATAACTTATGGATAACTTAACTTATGGGACGAAATCCTTTAAAATTGCATCACACGGAGTAGTACGTACTCTTAGCAGGGCCGTACGGCTTTTTTCAGCCCTGCTCGCGCTAATACGTGCGGCCCTCACGCGGGGATTTTCCGAAAGGCCTTTGCAAACGAGGGCACATTGTTGCTCATGATGTTTCTTGGGCGCGCAAACACGCGGGACACAAAATGAATGTTGTGTTTCCATGCTGCGCAAACTGGGAAGCATTTTTTGAGGACACAAAATGTTGCGCGCGCGGGAAAACGGGGAAGCGCGCGCGGGCAAACGGGGAAACATTTGTGTCGGCAACAATAGGGCCGTTTATACGAGAGAAAATAAGCCGCGGCGTACATAATACGAAAAAGGAACTATTTATACGAGGGTAAACTCCAAGGCCAGGATAAGCCGCGGCTTGAGAAAGCCGTGAACTTAGATTTTGTACCATTTATACGGGATGTTCGCGTCTTATGTAAGCCGCGGCCAGAGTAATTATAAGCCGCGGCTTATTTTGTCTCATTCGCTTGCCTAACGATGGACACATCGACCGACCAAGACGTCGCAATTATATGGAGTTTCCTAATGCTTTTCATAAAGATGGGAGTTAGCTAAATTTCTGCATTTTAAGTAATTGAAATGAGTCTACGGAGTTGCTCCACGTTATCCTAGGATTTGGTTCTTTCGAACTCATAGCGATAAGGACCAGACTTTTCATATGTTTGCAAGTTTCGCTGTAGATGATTGTGAATGGAGGACATGAATTGTATCAAACGAAAATGTGATAAGCTTGTACACTTTAAAATTATTACAAAGAAGGTAATAAACACTGACTTTTGGAGTCACAATTTGCATTGCGTCCGATGTTTAAGAAACGAGATGTGAAACGCGGTTTATTTAAGGATGAGGATAATTGACGATGACAGCAAGATCCAAATCATTCGCTCACTCATTCAAGTAGTGTGAAAAAAAAGTTGTATCCTAGTTTGCAAAGCGCAACGACAATATACATGTTTGTCAGCTGCGTCTGTTATGGTTGAAATTCGCTTTATTCTAGTCGAAAACCCGTTGAGAAATTTGGAAGGTAGAATTTTGGAACCTTCTTAACAAGTACTTTGGTTGCCAATATTTGAGGACTATTTTTTTCAGACATTTTAGGCAACGGTATTCTGTGAACGCATATAGTATAGCCCGGCATAATTAAGAAAAAGTAGACCCTTCTACGGCAGAATTCACTTAACGAGAGCTAATTCTCAAGAGAAATGTACCACCAAACAGAACAAGCGCCCCATTAAGTGTGATAACTTTTGTGCACCGTGCACTTGTTTTTGAACGCACATACATACATCACCTTTACTGTGGTCCGTCTTTTAATTTGTCTTCTCCAAAGTCGTCCTTGTATCTGGAACGCAGCGTCGTATTCGTCAAGATCACTTCTTCTTCCAGCAACGATAGGTCGATAAACGTCCTCGGTAAAGGAAACAAGCTGTTTGCCCGAAGGCGAAGCGATGAGTCTCCAAATTGGGCTTCAATTTATTTGGTTCAGAAAGGTTGCTGATTGGCTGGTACGCGTACATTCCAATGCCTAATCGAAGTGACAACAGTGTGTCACATCTAGCTAGCCTCATCTTTACAACATCTACACGAGAAAAACGTCACTGGTGTGCTTTCGCCGTGAAAATCACTGCTATTATCGCTAATTTGGCGTCCTCTGGAAATTTACTCTTCTGAATGCAAAGTCCGTGCAGAAGGAAAGCGTGAAATTATCAAGTGCGCGGATTTCGTGAAAAACGCTGAGATTTCAAGAAGAAATATTTATTTTGTTTTTAAAAAACAAAACAAGACCTCACAACTGACATTCCGTTTGGTTATGAAACAAATTAAAACCATGAAATAATAAGAAAATATGGCAGACTCATTTTTATTGTTGTCATTGATTTAATTAATTGAAGGAGCGCTGCGTCTGTTCTAGGTTTTAGTGCGTCGCCAATGAAAATGTACTAAACCAGTCACATGATCAAAGGCCGAGTCTTAAATTTCAGTCGCGAAAATGTTGACCTTAGAAGCGGGTGGGTTTAGGACACGACACTAGCACGTGATAAGTCACGTCTTCCTCTGCGTAACAACCTGCGAAACTCACGGTCAATAAAAAAACCAAGCGAACAACAAGATGTGGTTTACGCGATATGTTGTGGACTCCTTTTCGGATGCCACAAACAACTTTTATTTGACCTTATTGCTAACGTTGGCTGAAGCTAGGGATTGGTTACAAACAAAATATATTAAATCTGTACTATTAACAAGGGGTCTATACACCTTTTGAGGCCGCTTATCAGTGAGTTTATGCTTTTGAAGGCGAAAATCAGCCAATTAATTCTTTTTTTTTTTCTCATTTCATCTATTGTCTAAGCCTTTTGTATGTTTTGAATAGAATCTTCAAGCCATAGTATGCGGAAAACCGCATTTACAGTGTGTTTTAATTCCACGTTATGTCATCGCCGCCATGTTGGTAGACGAAAACAGAAAATCTCTCATTGGCTTTCTTTGTTTGACAACCAGCAATTGTACATTTCACCATTGTCTCCTCTGTCTCAACAAATGTTGCAAACAACGTATTAGACTTCTTTAAATGGGTCCACACGACTTTTCATTGACTAGGTACTCAACAAAATTACTTCATCGCTTCGTTTCCACAGAACTTTCCGTATTCTTGGTTTGCGCCCACGTGATGACACGGCTATGTTGGTGTACAAAACAATAGAAAATGATCCCACAAATTTTGCAAAATAATTGCGTCAGATTCCCAAAAGATATTTTAATGCATTGCTCTGTACAACAACATGGCCGCCGTGACGTCAGATGTAAACCATCACGTGGTTTAAGATTTATTTACCGCGCACAACACAAAAAAGTTTCATGGCACTCCACAATTCTTTCTCTTGGGTGAGATTGCACGTCAGCTTGTAAAGGCACATCGGGCAGCCGCTATCAGTCCATATTTCATGTCACTCACCCAACCCAGTCGCTTACGTGAAAGGAGAACAGACCCCAACACCGGGGGTCTCTTTCCCCCACACCCCCCCCCCCCCTCCCCAACTCTTCACGAACAGTGTGTGGGGTTTTTAACGTCCCTCAGTGTTGAGAAACAGGAAAGGTTGAGAGAAGTCTAACCATTCGCGGGTGTAATTTCAAAGGTAGCACGTTTCTCGTCACTTATTTTAAGAAAAAAAAACACTTTATAGGCAGAGGTGTCCCCCTAAAATAAACGCGGTGTCTTCTTTCAGCACCCAACCCCATTAAGAAACCGAGCCGTTGAAACTATCTAATAACAATTCAAAACACAAATTTATTTTAACGTCAAAACAGCTTTAATTGTTCTTTTTAATCCCTACTTTCCTTTACTTTCACAATACACGGACAAATTGCAAACCTATGAAACAGTTATTTTTGTCTGAACTTTATATCTTCCAACTGGAATGAAATGCCTTCTTAAACCTTAACTTTAGAGTTTACTTTCATGCTACAATAGGTGTCATTCGTATACAAAAACGTTGCAAGGTTAATTCAGCAGTAAGGCCACCATAAATTTAAATTGATCGTTATCCTGTTTTTTTCTTTTGTACATGCAGAATTCTGCAAAGTGAAGACGAATGAAAAACCTTAAGGACGCTGCCTACTAATTCAAAGGTATTTTTGCCCCGGTTTATGATTATGAAGGAAATGTAGATCTTAAAAAGTGTTATTGAAATCCAAAGAGAAAATTGGGGGTAACCAAGCACTTTCCAAAGATAATTCGTGAATAATATTTGTAAACAGCTTTAAAATACAAAGCAATGTATGGCGTTCATTTTCAAATTGAAGCTTAATTATCTGTCAAAAATGCATGGTTACCCCCAATTTTCTTTTTGATGCCAAGAGCACTTACTAAGATCTACTTTCTATGGATAATTTTAAACCGCGCAAAAATATCCCTGTATCAGTACGCATCACCGACAGGTAACTCGAGTATCTCGAGATGCGCAGAACGTATGCGCAATAACAATAGTAGGCACCATCCTTAAAAGGACGCTTTCTATTCGACAGAACTGATCGGCCGGACTGGTCATTTGGAAGGACTAACTCTACAACGCCTTAAAATTGACACACTAAGAGGATGATGTATACTGCCCCAGAAGAAGGCGAGCTAGGATTATCATGCAAGTGTTGCTTCAAATTGTTGCATTTTCTTTGCAAACTGACGGGTTTTGACATTCTGGTTCCCAGAGCCCTCCGCTTCTTCGCCTATGTGACCGAAAGAAACAGAAGGGTCCAGGGACGAGAATGGGGTGTGGCCGGCCAGTTCTGCTGCATCAGTGGGGAGTAAAACAGAGAAAATCTGGTTTCATCAAACGAATTGATATAGGTAAATTAGTCCTTTCATTCCCAGGATCGAAACGCTCATTCTCCTAACTATTACCATAGACTTCTTTGTTGGGTAGTCATGGGAATTTGGCGCGGTTACTTAATAATGGCGCCTGATCGTAAATCCAAAACTTACATGCTCAAAGCTCAAAATTTTACCAGTCAGGAGTGAAGAAAACACAGTTCTTTCAAAATCTGAAGATCATAGATGCATTTTACCTATTCCCTACTGCTCTGACCAAGGTCTATAACCACAGATAAATGCAGCCACATTTAGTGATTCTTCAAACTGTCTACCTCGGTGTCCCTTTTTCTCTTATCTCAAAGATTATTTATCTTGCCTGTCTTGAGTTGATATCTGAGGTTTACTTTTTTCAATACGCCACCTTGAATTAAAACAAAAAAAGGAAAGAAGGTCAACAAAAAATGCAGACTGCAGATCGGGTGAAATTTGCAGACCGCAGATTCCGGTTGCAAAAATTTAGGGAATTTAACTTAATTTGATGTAATCAAACTGGGGAAAGCAAAAAAATAGGAAATACAAGTCGTATAATAGCCTAATTAGTATGGATCGTAAGCTAAACTATCATAGATTTCTGCTCTGCAAAAAACCGTTAAGAAAAAAGACCTATTAGAAGAGAAATAACAATTTTTACAAAAGTGTCGAAAATCGCGATTTTTGGCCAAATTGCAAAGGGCGGACCAAGGGAAAATCTTCGAAAATGACTAATTCGGAGATACAAATCGTATAATCGCCTAATTAGTATGGATTCAAAGCTTAAAGTCACTATAGTCTGGGAGCAAATGTGGTCCCGTGTGAAGTTCGTGCTGAAAGCAAGCACCTAGTGTAAAAGTGTTCATTAGGTCCTACTAAACATGAAAAGTTTTGGTGCCAGCTTTGCAACTTGCTCAGACGGCTTTTAAGGGGGGGTTAAATTTTGACCCATGAAATCCAGCGTGAAAACGAGGCTAAAACACATAATTCCTCATAACTTTGTTAATAACAGACGAAAATACACCAAACTTGCTCACATGATTGGGCATGATCCTCCCTGTTGATTTATGCTAATTTACATAGGTCACGTGACCTTACGCATGAAAGCGAGGCTGAAACACATAATTTACTATAAATTTGTCAAAAAAAAATCCTTATCATGCCAAACTTGCTCACCTTAGTCAGTTAGACATCTTGCATCGATTGGTGCCACTTTGTAGTGTTCCGTGACCCCATGCATGGAAACGAGGCTAGATATATCTGGTAGCATCGTGTAGGATGGGATTTGTCTTGCGAAATGTATTAACAACTACTAGGCAGATACATATATGGTTATCTCAGTTCAAATATAAAAACTTCAACTAATCATTGTCCTATGGGCCATAGCACAGGGACGAGACGGATAAAGCAAATACTGCGGAGGCTCCATTTGAGAATCTATCTTGTACACATAATCAATAATTTTGCCAACTTATGATACTGGTTCCATGTATTCATTTTCGCATGTATATTGGAACAAGGGCAGAAAATGAAAATAGCGACTACTGCTATTTTATATATACAGTCATGAAAGTCTTACTTTACTTTACTCTTACTTTAGGAGCAAGGATGGCACAGTCGGTTAGTGCGCGGCCTTGGTGCAAGAGGTCCTGAGTTCGATTCTCGGATCTCGCATCCTTGTTTCGACTCCTTTCCTTTCCGTGTAGCTAGTAGCTTTAAATACCCGTAAAACGGAGCACTGATGGAGAGGGGGGAGTAAAATGAGCGCACCGTCGACCTCAGGTTTGTCAGTTTAATTACTGTTACGAGTTATCGACGCTAAATAAGGTCTACTTTACTTTACTTTACTATATACATTGTTCTGTTGTCCATTCCTATGGAATATTCCTGTTCGACTTCGTCTTCATCATACTCATCATCACTCTCAGCATACTCGTTCTGGCAATCTGCAGAGCACAGACAGAGATCAGTAGAGACAAGTTCGGCTTTTTGACACTGACAACGGTTGTTAGAGTAACGGGCTTGGCGCACTTGCATCAGACAAGCTGTATAATTGCCTCTGGAGCTGGTGGAAGATTTGTCATGACTGGTACCCACTTTCCATCTTCATCGTGCCATCCATAGCCTTCTGGTGAGGGCAACACCGGGTTTGCTACATGATCGTTGTTCCAAACAAGAAGCTGATAGTGCGCTCTCAGTATGGCTTGATGGAGAGCAGCTTGTGTGGGCGGCAACCTCTCAGACTCAGCTTGATTTTTCTTAAAGAGGGACCATCTGAGGGCTTTGACAGTTTTGATGGCTGTCTTTGGTTGGTACATCCGACAAACCAGCTGTTCCACTCCACTTCTTGTGCCGTCATCTGGCTGTTCCCCACAACCGAGGTTAGCAAGAGCTTGCAAGATAGGAGTGCTGGTGTTATCAAACTCATCCCAACAAGTGGCTTTTCCCTTTTCAGAGAAACTCCCAGTAACATCTGCTCCGGTCAACGCATGAAATGCTGGCAGCGCAGCTGTCTTAGTGGGCCCAAGGGCGTCTGCGATTGACTTCAAGTTGATAACTCTATGACTACTGCCGGTCCCAGTAACAAAGCAAGAGTTCGAGCACAAATCTGGATACCGTCGGAGAGCCAAAACAAGACCATCAGTGTCAGGAGAATATATAGAGAGTTAAGTAGCACCTTGAGCAGAGGCATCCAGAGCATGTAAAATAATCTTCGTGTCGGCTTCTTCTTGTGTACTTCGTAAATGCCTGACGTCTCTGTGCGTTGCCTCACATTCCGTTCCCCATGCCACAACGACTTGTCTCCCATTAGCATTATCCTTCACATTCTTTGCAAGAAACGTAGTAAGTTCGCCCTTGGTCTTTGAATGAGCAAGAAGCTTCTTCATCGGCACCTTGGCGATGTGGGTAGAATCAGTGATGCGATAATAAATGGGAGCATGGTCACCTTGTCGTTTGACTCGTGTTGCTGATTTCAGTGAGGATGGTACATCATATCTGTCGAAGATTATGTGGAGCTCTTGTAAATCATTATACTTTACAAGCAAGCGATTCGTGAAATGTTCAACCGAGTCTCTACTGTTCTTGATCCACTCTGGCTTGTCAAGTGATTAGACTTCGGCCATTCCATCAACAATCGCGACTTTGAATCCTGCGGTGATTTCTTGTGTATTAGTACTAGGGCCACCTGCCTTCTCTAGGATATGCATAAGGGCACTCTTGCAAGAACAATGCAACATGGTACCATCTCGTGCAAACAAAGATCTTAGGACAACAGTGCACTCATATAAGCCAACAACCTCTTGGATGTCAATTTCTGGGCGGCTCTTGCACACCATCGCCAAACGAGCAAACAGATTTCTCTCCTCCTTTAACTCGATGATCGTGTCTTTAGCTTTGACTTTGATGACCTTAGCACTCGTTTTCCAAGAAAGAAGATTGCGCTTCTTTACAGGAGCCCAGAGGTTGATCTTTCCTGTCTTGATCCTATCTTGTACAAAAGCACTGAATAGCTTTCTCCCTTTTTCACTATGATTAACAAGATCTTTCTTCGTTTTCTCATTCATCACAATTTTTGTGACCAAGTTGTACAGATCGGTGTTGGTGTTCTGGTCTGATGAAAAGGGATTGGTGAAGGTCTTGATTGTCTCGGTCAACTTATTTATGCTGTTATCTTTGTGCGTCAAAACAGCTGAGTTTAGTTCTTGATGGTGTGCACGTTCCGGAACGAGACCCGCCATTGCCTTGGCTTCTGCTGTGAGTCGGGCTAGTTCTGGGGCAATGAGGAAAAACTTGGCTTGTGCGCTCTCATTCAAAGTGATCCCTACAAGCCCACCAGAAACTTTCATAGATTGATTGAGGTGTTCCAACGCAGTATCACCACCGACAGCACAGAAGGGAACCTCCTTGTTCTTGTTCACTACCCAGTTTCCTGTAACTCTCCATAGATCTCGGGGTCTGATGATTCGAGGGATGCCATTTCAGGTAGGTACAAGGGGATCATCCTTAGATAACAGATCTTGTCGTGCACAAAGAAGTACTTTGTGAACAACTCCAGTGCAATTAGATGGAGCTTCCAATCATCACTGTGGACTGCCTGGATGAATGCGCACATCACCATTACTATGCGCATGTATTGGCGAAATACAGTACAGAGAGGATTCTTGGCATTCGCAGCGTCAAACTCAGACATATGTATGGAATCACGTGACACTACAAAGTGGCACCAATCGATGCAAGATGTCTAACTGACTAAGGTGAGAAAGGTGATTAATACGGTCCTTGTAAGGAAAGAAAGATTTTATACATCGAGTGCTTTCTTTCCTTACAGGGACCGTATTAATCGTTCACAACAATCCAGAGTTATTTACAGAGCAAATTGTTGGGATTGTAATGGTTTTTACATCGGTAAAACTAAACGGCGGCTTCAAGATAGAAAAACCGAACATTTTAAGGCCCTAGCTAAAAATGACAATACTTCAGCCATTGCTGACCACGTCAAGGCCACTGGACATAACATCAAGTGGGATAATTTTGATATTTTAGCGAAGGGAAAAACTGACTATCATTGTAAAATAAAAGAGACCTTCTTTATTCAAGAACTTGAGCCAGCTTTCAACGTCAACGTCGGAAGTGAAAAGCTGATGCTTTATTAATCTTTTCTGTTTTTATTATTATTATTATAATTATTATTATTATATATTTTACTGTTAAGCATTTGCTTAATCTAGGTTCCAGTCCCCTTATTTGTTATATATAAATAGCTGTTTTAAATTTCAACGGTTACTTTTGAAATTGTATGTAGAGCACATACGAAACGTCAAGTCATTATCAAAATGAAAAAGTTCAATATGTTTATCACTGCTGTTTGTGTCTTATTTTTGATCAAACTACGATGGCCCAAGAACAAAAGTATTTACGATACATGGCTGTATATGGATATACATGGATATACATGGCTATACATGGTTATACATGGATATACATGGGTATACGTGGACATACATGGGTATACATGGACATACATGGTTATACATGGATATACAAGGGTATACATGGACATACATGGGTATACATGGATATGCATGGATATATATGGATATACATGGGTATACATGAATTTATATGGGTATACATGGAAATTCACAGGTATATACCTTTATATATAACAATTTAAGGCTTTAATACATCCATGATATAATTACATACTATTATGATACACTTTAATAACCCTACTTAAAGTACCAACCCCATTGTTTTAACGAAAACCGCTGGTCAGCAACCTGGTTCTGGTCATTGCTGTGTAAGGTCTTCCGACTAATAGACCTCTTTACAGTTG
>NW_027179465.1:137500-155000 GCF_036669935.1 Montipora foliosa | reverse complement strand
CTCTCAAGTAACTCCAATACACTCCAAAGAAGTGACGGTTACTGAAGTAACTTGAAAGAGAGCCTATAAGAGGAACATGACGACTTCGACGAGAAAATCATCTGAAAATAGGGACTTTAACTAAAGATCTTCGACGGCGAAGGCGACGAAAACGTCACCTCAAAATATAACTTTACACTAGCGTAAGTCTTTCGTGATTATTTCATCTCGTTCGCGTCGTACAATGCGGGCGACGTATCCTCAAATTAAATTGGGTGCGAGCGGTTTTCAGAGTCGACAGGTTGTCGTTAAAACGTACAGAGTTCTAGAAACGTGCTAAAATGCATGCCGCACGTGCAGCACGATTATTTTTCCTCTTCTAATCAATGATATTCTTGTTTTGTTCTGGCGTTCTCGATGACGACCGCGTCGTAGATCTGTAAGTAGGGACTTTACGATCTACGACGGCGACGTCAACGAAAACGTCGCCTCAAAATACTTTCTCGAAGTTAGGCTATTTCGAAAGCGTCGTACAATGTGGGCGAAGTGTCCTAAAAAATAAATTGCGCTCGCGTTGTCGTCAAAACCTCAAATTTGGTGATTTCATTCCGTTGTTGTGCAGAGTACCGCACGACTTTGTGGTAAATGCGTGCCGCACGTGTGCAACACGATTATTTTTCCTCTTTTAACCAATGATATTATTGTGTTGTGACGTTTTCGTCGACGTCGCCGTAGTGGATCTTTAAGAGCGGTTTGCTGTAAGGACCGACTAAGGTCTGCAAGATAGAAAAACCCGATTTGCTCATACTTTGCCAGAATAAACGCCAAGGTGAAGTAGTTCTAAAAATATAAGTCTCGGGTCGTTTAGGTTTTTATTTATTTTTTCCAGTAATTTTTTATATTTTGCGTGTGACGGCAGCCTAAATTAACGGCGAAATCGGGAGTTTTCCAAAACCTTCTGTTTATATATAGAAAGCGGTCTTGACAAGATTAACCCAGGTAGTCAAAAGACCTTGTTTGTCTTGGTTATTAACGGTGTTAAATTTAAATAAAATGTTGACGTTAATTCTCGGCGGAATTTTTAAATTTATGCTCTGCTTCAGAGCCTACGACAACCGAATTTAGGCAATTTTCGAAACTCAAAAAAGCACTCTGGTACATGGCTTCACCCATCGACACTATACTCCAGGAAAGGGCAATCATTTGAGCTGCACATCGGTCGCAAAAAATATTGGGGTAAATGAAACGGTGATTTCTGAGAGTACTTTCAAAACAGGTCACTTGAGTAATGTGAGCGACCCTTTGACCTTTCATGTCAATGGAGTATCCGCATCCGACTCTTTAAAACTTTAATACATCTTCCTTTTCGTTTGCTTTCTGTCGTGTTTTCAAGTAGAAGGTTGGGTTTTTTTAATCTGGTGGCATCTACTCGCAATGTTAAAACTTGGGGGTTATATTTTGAAATTTGAAACTTTTAAGTCTGTCTTAAAGACAGTTACCGCGATATTTGTTGATCGACGAATTATAAATGCTTTTATACAACGCCACTATTAACAGCGACAGTCAATTAACTAAAATATTACGCACCCTAGTGAGGTTCTTTTGGCTGGAGACCGCTGTTTTTTAGCGAACTCAAAGCTTGAGCGCCGAGCCACTTGCACATCAGACTTGAAGCAAATAGGTAAGGCAACTTGTGAACAGCCAACTTTTGTGATGTCACGCAATATCTAAAATTTCCTGTGTTTTTCATATTTAACCAAAAATACCTACATGTCACAGTTTTAACAACCTTTAGAAGAAGAAGAAGCTGGGCTTTTGAATCTATAATCCCTTACCAAAGTGAGTTTGCCCTGGCTGGAAAACACAGTAGTTTTATCAAACTACCGCTGTCCGTTGTTACGTAACGCTTTACCAAGAAAAAACACGAGGCCTGGTGGAAGTTCATCTTCACCGTGTGCGTTTTAGTGTACCAGTGAATTTTTTTACGACTGTGTGTGTATGATTCGTCATTTTGGATTGAAATCAAACGTGTTGAAAAACCACATTACAGAAACGGAAGGTCCTAAGCGAAACACATACAAACCGAGTTTCGCTCTATTCCGTGGAACTGCATGTACGCGTGGTACTTGCCGGTTTCACCAATTTCTGAAACAAGCCGTACCAACAGAATATGGCCTCATGTGAATATGGTCAGATTGTAGGGGGAACATGTGGTCCTAGCGTAGACAATCCAGCTAATGTGAAGAGTGTCATGCTCGCCAAATGCAAGAAACCCATTCAAGGACATTTACGTGCTTACAATGTTCGAGACGCTGGTTTAGACTCCGAGTCAAAGCTGTTACTGGCAAGGGCAGGTATGTATAACCACTATTGGCGTTGTAGATTTGCACAAGACAGGCAAAGGCTCCTTTTAAATTTGTTTTTTGGCTAGCACTATTTAACTTGAACATCAATATATTCCTAGATATCGCAAACTTTATTTGGTCTGATTTGGCTGATTTGGGTGTTATTTCCAAGTTCATAGGAGGTTTTCACGTGACGTCATCGTCGCCATGTTTGTGTTCGAAAACAAAAGATCTCTCGTTAGGTTCTTTTGTTCGTCAATTAGAAGCCGTACATTTCTCTGTTGTTATTGGTGTCTCAAACGTTGGTTGCAAACGTCCTATACTTTCAAATAATCCTTGCTGACCGTTCAGCTAGGAAAACCATTAGCAGCAGTTCAAAAGGGAATAATAACTCAAGGACAAAGTGCAAAATTTCAGTTTACGATAACATTGTAGCTCGATGAATAAGATCAACTTTGCGGTCAGCTATCTCAAACCGAAACTAAAACTTTATTGAGTTCACAAGAAGATTGGGCTCTCTGGTCCTGAAGACTTCTTCAGTTGAAAACAAACAAAAGAGCGAGAGTGACTGGCTGCCATGGGACAAATAAGAAGTGGTCTGTACCGGGCTTTCAAAACCTCCCATATACGGTGCCTCCTACATCAGTACCTAATTTTGTAACCATTTCATATTTAAAGGCATTTTTGATATCAGCGAAGGTCACCTTGAACTTACGATTTGCCCAAGGCATCGCGACAAACTTGGCATCAGATGGCGCTCGAACAAAACAAACTGTACTGCCCCAAGTGAATGGTCGTCGCATGGCAAGTCAGTGTCAGGGGAGAGAGGAATATCTCTTCGTCATTCCAAACTGCTTCACCAGCAATCCCAAGTGCTGCTTCCTGTAGGCTCACGTGAGTTTACTACCCATATTTCTGTCGTACAAAATTGATGTGTTTTACTCAAGAAACGTAAAACAAAAGTTAAAAAAATAGAGAGTGTAAAAGACGTTACAGTTACAGATTTGCTGTTGTTTCGCTTTTCTTTAGAAATATGCAAGCAGTGTAGACGGAAGCTGGAGAAAGTGGCATCGCTAGTGACATTGTCCACCCCATTCTCCGCTTCAGAGTCAGTCGAAGACCCTGATGACGTTGGGGCCCAAGAGGTGATCTCAGAAGATATCGTACAGGTATATAACTCCTGATAAACTTAGGGTGCGTTCGATTGACCGTATTCCGGAATAAGAATACATGGAATATAAGTTAGAAATCCTTCGTTTTTACAGAGATTCACATTAAAATTGTCACAGATCCGCTAAAATGATATTTTAAATATATTTTTATAATCCTTGCTGCCTCGAAACGCGCGAAACATACCGTTTTAATCATTACTCCACGTATCCTTATTCCGGAATATTGTCAATCGAACGCGCCCTTAGTTACTGTTGCACAAATTGTTTATGGTCATAAAATCTATCCGAGTGGACTGTACAAACTCTTCACTACTCCTCGACAACAACAACCATTCCTTATTTCCTAAAATTAACTTACCAAAACAATTACTGAGGAGGTACAAAAATTAGAATGCTTTGACTTCACAGTTATACATGTAAAAAAATTTACTGAGAAAAAAAGAAACAGAAAATAAGCTACAAACAAGTAATTAAGTATACTTAAATAGTTGGCTCTAGTTAACGCCACGAAGAAGGAGCAGAATTATTTGCAACTACGCCGTTATTTCATTATTGCTGACTACCGCTGTCTTTGCACACTGCGAGAAAACAAATACTATGCGTTATTCGTAGCCTAGGTGCAAACGTTTTACAACAGAGACTATTTCCCTTGATCGCCATGAAGAATTTTACTACAAGTTAACTGTTTTACCTGCATAAGCCTGAAATCATTGTCTTTTTTCCCTGATTAATTCGGTTTTCTCTTTAACACATAGAGAGAAGATGAAGATAGCCAAGAAGACGTATTACAACTAGTTGATTCAATCCTTCACTTGGCGATTGACGACGAGAGCTTGACTCAGCCCGATGATCAACTTGATGATTCTCTCCACCACTCGTCACTAGAGAACGTGAGCCTTTATGAGCCCGACTGTCAAGCGAGTAGCAGTGAAACTTCTAGTGGCAACGAGTCACCCAAAAGCAGTCAGGCCACAAAGCGTTCTCTCCTGAATGACTTCCTACGTTCATGTGATGCTGATACGATCGGGCCACACAAAAGACGATGGGAGTTATCCAGCGTACGTACCAGAGCTAACCATGTATCCAAGGCGAAGTCCCTAATTGTTGCTGGCCTTAATGTAATTGCCCCAGGAGATGCAAGCTACCTTTGGGAGGCCGTAAGAAAATCTGGTTCTGTCGAGAAGGAACTGGGTATTGGCGAACAGCATGAGGAGCAAAAATATCTTGAGGCACTGACAGAATCCTACCGAAACGCATCTTCCTGGGAAACGAGACGTCAAATATTATCAATCATGGGGGACCAGACATCGTTTAAACGCCTCCAGAGCTACATACCAGGTCTCACCGAATACCGATTTAAAATTGCAAGACAGCATTCCCTTCACTATGGGCGTGGGGCCGAAATACCCCGAGTAAGAAGCCCTAGGATGAGAGTGGAAAGTAAGCAGCTTGATCATTTTTTAACTTACATAACAAGTCCGCATGTCATCCAGGACCTCCCGTTTGGTCAGCGGTACCTCCGCCTCTCCTCTGGGGAGATACTAGAGACTCCAAATGTCATCAGGACGATGATTCCCAATAGGCTAGTAAAGCAATACCAGGCTTACTGCGCGGAAACAGATTTTACTCCATTCAGCTCAGCAACCATGCTAAGAGTCCTGTCCGCCTGTGCAGCCACCATGAGGAAGTCCCTACAGGGGCTAGATTACATTGCGGCAGATGGCGCGAAAGGTTTTGAAGATCTGTCTCTTATTGTGGAACGCCTAAAAGATAAGGGGCTTGACAGAGAGATCGCTAAAAGCTGGGAAGTGTCTCTGAAGGAGGGGAAACAATATTTGAAGGCTGACTATAAGGTGTTTTTGACTGTCAGTGATTTTAAAATGCTATTGTTACTCCAGCAAAGTACACCACATTCCGTGCACTTGATGTCATTGCATACATATCCCAAGAACAAATATCCGTTTAACTCAAAGTGTACAGTGCTTTTTAGTTATTAGCTTTTTATTTAATTTGCTACGGTCTGTGGATTAATTGCTTTGAAAATATAACAATAATGACGGTGCATTTCATAATCATACAACTTTAGCCAATTGGATTGCCCCATTTTGGTCACGTGCATGTTTCTTGATACCCAATAAAAAGCCAGATCAAGATTACTCCGATTAGTTCAAAAACTGATGAAAACACTGATAAAGACAATTGAAAAAAACAGATAAATTAACTACCAGTACATAATGCATTTTAATTTGGGATATTCAACATAAAACTTTCGCAGTACCTTTTATCATTAGCGTCCAGATGATTAAAAACGAATTTGGACCTCTAATAGTTCGGTGAAAGAGCATCCATTTCAGCAAGGTCAGTACTCAAGGCTTGAACCTCGTGTGGTTCGTAGTCTTTGAAAAGTCCACCGCAACCTAAAACCAGCACTTGTACCTCTCTTAACCTCAGCCACTCGACGAAAATGTTCACAGCCCAATTATTTTTATATTCAGTTGCAACTGGAACGGCCTCGTTAACCGAATCACTTTCTTGGGAAGACGATTTTGGCGGGCGAAGACGACGTGATTCTGATTCGCTCTCCACCACGCCCTATTATGTCAATTTATTCAAAAGTTCTGCCTTTAAACTTACCCAAATATTGAATATTCATTTCCTTTAAAAATTCCTATCACTTGTCTGATAAAACAAAAGATCATCACATTAAACTCATACTTTGTTAAAAAAAAATTGAGCAGTCCTATCAAAAACTCGTGCTTCGTGTTTTATCAGGGATTTCAAACACCTCCAAACTATAATTATCTGTTTCTCGGTGTTTGAAACCCCTGCTGAAAACACTCGCACTCGTTTTTGACATATTACATCTAAATCTACGAGTGTATTGTTTTCCTAGGTTCATGTATCTGATTGCTCCTTTGTGGCGGACCATTGCAGTGAACATGCTCTGAGCGACAGCAACGACAGTGAACTAAGATCTCTCTGCTCACACACCCACAGTCTCAAGTGCTCGCAGTGTGAAAGACTCAGGGATGTCCTCTACTGTATGGAAAGATACCTAGTTGAGTCAAATGCAAAGTTCGCGCCTGAGGAGCTGGAAGATCTCTCGCACACACTGAATGAAGCAGTCAAGGCAATCCAGTCCTGGAAAGCCCACCAACTCAGAAGTGTTAGACAAGACGCAGCAAGAACTGTGTGCTTGAGCGCTTTAAATGAGTCCACTGTCCTTATCACACAGGATTGGGCAATGAAATTTTTACCAGTCAAATACAGAGAGTCCCAGTCTGATTGGTTTGGAAAGCGCGGGATATCTTGGCATATCAGTGTCATTGCAAGAAAAATCAATGGGCGGTATGAAAGTCAGAGCTTTGTCCACATCGTCGAGAATACATCACAAGACAGCTCTGTTGTAGTGCGCATTATTGAACATACCTTGAGGTCACTGAAAGAGGAGAATCCCGGAATCGACACAGCTTTCCTACGCCAGGATAACGCCGGATGCTATCATAACTCGGCTGTAATAGCATCGTGCTCTCTAATGAAGTTGAATACAGGGGTCAGTGTCCGTAGAGTGGATTTCAGTGACCCACAAGGAGGTAAAGGGGCCTGCGACAGAAAAGCTGCGACTATCAAAGGCCATGTGCGCAGATACATCAATGAAGGGCATGATGTGCAAAACGCCAAAGAATTTAACACAGCCATCCTATCGAATGGAGGTGTCACCGGGGTCCGCGTTGCTGTTGTCGATGCTGCAGTTGCCGCTTGCGAACTGCCTCAGGTGAAAATGGATGGTGTAAGCATGTTAAACAACTTTGAGTTTTCTAGCGACGTGGTGACGGTCTGGAGAGCCTTTGACGTCGGCCGAGGAAAGCAAATAAGCAAATCTAAGCTTCATGGTAAGGAAAAAACCTAAAAGAGTATAATGGAAAAAAGTAATCGTCGTTTAATTCACCTTATTAGCTGAGTACGCTGTTCGCATTGTGAGCTACGGACCAAGTTTTGTTCTCGGAATTATGCCTCAAGGGAAAAGCGCACGGACAGAAAATCGAGGGAAAAGGTGGGATCCGTTACTTACAGTAATGATTTTGAACTTGGCTAATATCATGTTTATTTAGTGTAAGGCAAAGTGATTTCTCGCTCTGCGTCCGCACAGTAAGTTACGGAACTCAAATTGACCAGCCACAAAGCAAGAAAATACTCAGCTATATGATAATAATTATGCCATTATCACAAATATGAGTGGGAGGACAACCAGCTGTCGCCCTATGAAGACCTAGCCAGCTGGTAGTTGAAGAAACGTTGCGACTTAATCGTGTGGCATTGATTATATTTAAAGACTATCTGTTCTATAGAGATCAATATAAGGTAGGGTGTGGGCTAGCATATCCCTGTCACATAATATGGGCGCATGGCACGTATCCAGTCACGAAGAATGATAAATTAAACTGAAAAGCCCGAGCTGTTTAAAAGCAATAGGCTTTCCTAAGTCATAGATAAAGACCACTACTTGTGCTGTCTTTTTAGTTCCTGACTTTTTGCAAGCCTGCCGATTTGACTGCAACATTTCACCTGGTGATTTCGTCGGTGCATCCCAAGAAACTTCTAAGAAGCCAGGACCCAATGGAACCTTGGAAGAAGAAGTGAAGGACGATGGTGACAAGAAAGCTGCCACCATTCTGTTCTCCTGCCCAAATGAAGGTTGTGTGAAGATGTATGAGCGACACTCAAGTCTTGAAAAGCACTTGTCCTTTGGGAAATGTAGAATGATGCCTGAAAAAGAGAACTTACTAGACAAAGCTAAGAGGACATACCACGCTCTCCTAAAGGAAGATACAAGTACGGCTAAAGCACTAGAAGCAGGAACACTTGAGGTGACGGATGGTGTCAGCTTGTCAGAGGGTTGGGCTTTGAAAACAACAAAAAAATCCGCACGATTCAATGAAGCTCAAAAGAAGTACTTGGAGGATAAATTTAACCTTGGGCAGGAAAAAGGTCACAAGCAAGACCCTGAGAGAGTGGCAAAAGATATGCGTTTTGCAAAGAAAGCAGATGGGTCTAGGCTGTTCTCAAGCGACGAGTTTCTGTCCGCACAACAGATACAGTCATTCTTTTCAAGAATGGCATCTAAGCTGCGTCACGCTGCGGCGATAAGTGATTCCGATATTAAAGCTGCGCAACACGAGCAAGAGTTCTGTGATACCCGTCAGGTTGTACTAAATGAAGTACAGTTGCAGCACCCCATCGCTTATGACAACTTCAACCTGTGCGACATGCGTAAGAAAGGAAGCTTAAAAAAACTTAACATAACCATGCTAAAGATTGTTTGCGAGTATTTTGGTGTGTGCACAGATGGATTCCACGTGAGGCGCAAGGCGGAGTACATTTCTGCATTAGTGGAACTGATCGACGCATGTGGTTGCTACCCCGTCTGAGATCTGTGTTCTTGATTTAAGTTGAAAGTCCTTGTATCCCAGGCATGACTAATCATATCTTTCATAGATTATTAATATAATCGTCATTATGCGGGAAATGAAAGAGTGTCGTCGTTGTTGTTGTTAATTGCACGTGTAACCTTTCAGTTGGGTTCTTTTGCCTATCCCTTGCAAGTTCTTTTATGCACCCCAGATTTCGAAACTGTGTAACAGCATGAAGAGAAACAGGATGTCGAATAGTTTGTTGTAGATAGTGATAGAAAGTGTATGGAAAACACAATACAGTTTACTCAGCTAAGTAATTAGCACCAGGCCGGTTAGCTAGATAAATCATCAAACCAATAAAGTTCCCTCCCCCACCATACTAATTTAAATGGCAATAATTAATTAAAGAAGCTTCCATTGCTCTTAAATGTCACGCCAAGATAAATCCACTGCAAGCCCTTAGTAAGGGGGCTGCCATTTATGAAGAAACACATTGATTTAAGGTTTTGGTTTAGAGGAATTAACCTTTTCGTCTGCGAATAATTAATTTTAATTATTACCGATTTTCATTATAATTTTGAACAATATCATATCAATTTTCCTTTCCTCAAAAAATACGAAAAAAATGTGATATTGCGTGACATCGTAGTCGATTGACAGCTTCCCTCGCGAGTGACATGGCTCGGCGCTCTCTCTCTGAGTTTGCCTATAAAACTACATGTACTGTGGTTTCCAGTCAAGAAATGCTCACCAAGGTAAGGGATATTTTTTTACATATTCAATGAATCAAATCTAACATCGCTCTTAACACTGACGATGTGTAAAATACTTTTTGAATAATTCGTCGATCAACATATCGTAACCGTTCAAGTTAGTTCCTCAATCTCAAAATATACACACCAAGTTTAACATTATGAGTAGATGCCTCCAAATTAAAAAAAAAACAGCCTTGTACTTTAAAACACGACAGTAAAGCAAACAAACGAAAAGGAAGATGAATTTCTTTGAACGAAAGTCACGTTTTAAAGAGCTGACTGTTGACATGAAAGGTCAAAGGGCCGCTCATATTACTCAAGTGACCTGTTTCGAAAGTCGTCTCGGAAATCGCCGTTTCATTTACCCCAATTTGTTTTTCGACCGATGTGCAGCTCAAATGATTGCCCTTTCCTGGAGTATAGTCTCGATGGGTGAGTCCTTGTACCAGAGTGCTTTTTTGAGTTTCGAAAATTGCCTAAATTCGGTTGTCGTAGGCTCTGAAGCAGAGCATAAATTTAAAAATTGCGCCGAGAATTAACGTCAACATTTTATTTAAATTCAACACCGTTAATAACCAAAACAAACAAGGTCTTCTGACTACCTGGGTTAATCTTATCAATACCGCTTTCTATATATACACAGAAGGTTTTGGAAAATTCCCGATTTCGCCGTTAATTTAGGCTGCCGTCACACGCAAAATATAAAAAATTACTGGAAAAAATAAATAAAAACCTAAACGACCCGAGACTCATATTTTTAGAACTAGTTCACCTTGGCGTTTATTCTGGCAAAGTATGAGCAAATCGGGTTTTTCTATCTTGCAGACCTTAGTCGGTCCTTACAGCAAACCGCTCTTAAGTCCCTAATATAAACTTGGGCGCTTTGCAACCATTTCGCGTTGCTCGGTGTGTAAACTGCATAGCTATTATCCAGGAAATAGCCAAAAAAATTAGTTATCTCATGTCGTTATTAGGAAGAAATCCTTCTCGTCGAAGTCGTTGGGCAAGGGTTACTGTTAGCATTAATTCCGCGTAGTTCTTTAGTGCACGGTCCTTATGTTCAATAGCTCCGTCCAAACTATTCATACAGCTTGGTAACCTACCTGGGCTGGTTACCAGGAAAGTACGCCTTTTCACGGTAAAATTTCAGATATAATGGAAAGATAAAGCATCGCATTTACGTGAAACGGAAAACGCGAAACGGTGTGGTGCTGCTTGTCATAAACCACATTAAAATTAATTCTACCTCGTCTCTCTCTTATGAAAAGTTACTTGACAACTGCTGCTAACACGCAAGAAATAAACTCATATCAGACGAATTTCTTCAATTTTTGGCAAAACGCAAATTTTAGTCCGACGTTTGCCGTTTATCGTAAACGTGATGTTCAATCTCTCTAAGATCTCTGTACCCATACGGAAGACCTTAGACAGCAATGACCAGAACCAGGTTGCTGACCAGCGGTTTTCGTTAAAACATTGGCTTGCTGGGGGGTGGTCAGTCTCGCGGGCTCAGAAAACCTGGTTGTGGTCATTGTTATGCTCGTACAATAATAGATACTAGTGGTAAACAAGTCCGGAGAACTTTCACATTTCTACTCGTATTTATTAATTCGAAATTGTACTCAACATCGTACGAGTTTGTTAACAAAACAGGTCGTTTTTAGGAAATTAATCTCGACAGCATTGTTCATTCCAAGGGCAGGCCCTAGTTTTTTAAGGTAGATATATAGTTGCCTTGTCTAAGGTTACACACGTACAGTATCAACATATACATGTTATTAGAAATTCTTTCCTTCTAATAAGAGTTTCTTTTGATTCAACCACGTTGGTTATTTGAAAGCAATTAAGAATGAAAGTAGAGCAGTTTTCAAAATGACTGTCGAAAATAATTACGCGATTGCAATTTCTACGCTAAGTGATTCGTTAAAAAATTTCGCGCCAGTGTATCAACAAATGAAAGGAAAACCAAAACCACGTTTTGCACGCGCGGTTTTTCCCCCGCTTTGAGCAACGTACCTGGAATTGCTTGGGTTTTGGATCGTTTCATTGTACTGTTTGCATCTGCTATGGTTGGTTGATGTAATTACTTTGGTATTTGTTTTACGACATTCAATTTAAAACCGCTCTATTAACTGATTTGTATTCTGTAGTAAAGTTCTCGTAAAGGAAAGGTAAAATTGTCGCAGTACATCCAGGAAACGTTTTGGCTCCATCCACACAAATTCGTTGTCGTTTGAAAACGCTCGTTTTTCGATGCGTTAATAGGAAGTTAAATAAAGCAAGGACAAATGGGCAGCGTCCGGCAACGAAAACTTCACTCCAAACTATAACATAGCGCTATCGAAAGTATTTCGAGATTATTCCGTCTTGTTCACCTTGTACAATACGGGCGAACTATCCTGTAACTGGATGGATACGAACGGTTTTAAAGGAACATAGAAAATTAATGGTTTAATCAATTTTTGTTTTGTGGAGTACGGCAAAGAAATGCACGGAAATTCGTGCTGCACGTGCAGCACGATTATTTTTGCTTTTTTAACCAGTAACGTTCCTGCTTTGTGGCGTTGGCGTTTTCGTAGCCGTAGTCGTTGTTTAAACTTCCTTCCGGCAAAATCGAGCTTAGTGTAACGATCTCTAAATACAACTGAGGATTGAACAAGTGTGCTTTGGGGACGCACTGGGTTTCGTTTTCTTTGAATCATTATTTTGCAAACTTTTAAATAGCTTACGTGCATCACATATTCGTGAACGGGTGGACCCCACTGGAACAAGTTACATGGAACGGGAACAATCACAAAAAGATCAGTGACGGGGGTTTGCATTAAAGATATAATTCATGAATAATATTTGTAAAAAGCTTTAAAATACAAAGCAATGTATGGCGTTCTTTCTTAAATTAAAGCTTAATTATATCTCAAAAATGCATGGTTACCCCAGTTTTCTTTTTGGATACAATGAGTACTTACTAAGATCTACTTTTAAACCACGCAAAAATATCCCGGTATTAGTAAGCATCACCGATAGGAAATCCGAGTATCTTGAGACGCGCAGAACGTATGCGCAATAACAATAGTAGGCACCGTCCTTAAGAAACTGCCAACAGCTTGTTTTGGAAAGCCGACCTTTTAACATGTTTTCAAGGTAGCAAAAAGAAAATTGACTGTGAAGTTTGACGATTCACTTCCTCTCCGTATTGAAGAAACACAGGGAATTGTGACACCCGAAAATGGCCCGTAAAATCTCGGGACTCTTGAGAAACGGGCACCAGGGCCCAGTTGCTCAAACGATGGATAGCGCTAACCGCCGGATAAATCACTATCCACTGGATAACTCAATCAGTTTTGCTAGTGTTTATCGGCAGGATAGTGATTTA
This sequence comes from Montipora foliosa, assembly GCF_036669935.1. Classification (NCBI taxonomy): domain Eukaryota; kingdom Metazoa; phylum Cnidaria; class Anthozoa; order Scleractinia; family Acroporidae; genus Montipora; species Montipora foliosa. The sequence goes on along the minus strand of NW_027179465.1, from coordinate 141,962 downwards.
TCCGGTGGATAGTGCTATCTATCGTTTGAACAACTGGGACCAGCTCTATTCCGTTCAACACGTCTGTGCAACATATTGTTCAACATTTGCTAAGCATCAAATGTTGCAGGAGGATGTTGAACCGAGTGTCATCATCAGCTTAAGAATGACGTTTCGATGAGTCACCCATCATTTCCAAGTTCGTCACGAAACTAGAGTCGGATCTCATTATGGAATAAATTTCTTGCGGAAAACGTGTTGCATAAGATTAAAAAAGAAATGCAATGTGCATGGAATGTACACCGTTTTTAAGAAATGCCTTGGGAAGCTAGAATGTTTTTATCCGCAGGATTCGATGTCAAAGTTTAGCTATGTCATTCATTGGTGGTTTTCACGTGACGTCATCGCCGCCATATTGGTGGACGAAAGCAAAAGATCTCTTATTAGCTCCCTTTGTTCGTCCACCAGCAATTGTGCATTACGTCATCGCCAAGAGATGAAAATCAATTATTTGGGAGTTTTCAAAACGAAGACGGCGACGTCCACGACTACGTCACCTCAAAATATAACTTTGCACAATCCTACGTCTTTCGCGATTATTCTATCTCGCTCACGCCCTACAATGTGAGCTAAGAATTCTAAAGATAGGCCATTTTTGCGAGGTCATGTCTGTTTCCTCTTCAAATCGAGTCTAAGAGCGAAGTTCTTCTTATGAAAATTAGTTTTCATTCATATGTAGAGCGGTTTTCAATTGAGTGTCGAAAGTAATTAGTGAATTGCTTTGGTTTTGCATTACTTCACTCAGTGATTGGTTCAAAGTTCTCGCGCCACTTTTTCAACCAATCAGAAGTGAAACCAAACCAATCGTAGCTCGCGCGTGCACATTTCCCGCGCTTTGTGTCGGCTACCTGTAATTACTTCAAGTTTTGATTGGTTTACTGGATTGTCTCCGTCCTTTCTGATTGGCCAAAGTAATTACTTTGGTTTTGGTTTTACGACACTCATTTGAAAGCCGCTCTAAAGTAACTCTAATTACCAACCCAAAAACTTCGCACTTAGACTCGCTTTGAAGAGGAGGCAGACATGAACTCGGAAAATGGCCTATTAGTTGGGTACGAGCGGTTTCAGAGTAAAAATAAAGAATGAAAGGGTTTACATGTGTACGCCGTGGATGACGTCAACTTTATTCCGATGAAAAGTTGGAGGAATTAACTTTGGACCCAAGTTGTGTAAATTTTCCACCGCCATAATAGATCCCGCGGGCCTTCCCGCACCCAAAGAATGTCCCACTCAAAAAAAATCATGTGAAATTTACCTATAGAATGTTTTCATATGACGTCACGGCGGCCATGTTGGTGTTCCAAAACAAAGGAATGGCACCCATGGTGGTGTACCAAACTAATCCTCCGGGAATTGAACTCTATTTTTATGCTAATACTTTCTTTTGTTTTAGCAATCCAATATGGCTGCTGGTCACGTGAGTGAAAACGCTCCATACTCACTCACATCATCAATAGTTACAGTTACCTAGCATTTACAATTTTTTGATATTTACGTCTTAGAAAATAAAAGACATTTGGATAAAGTGTAAGCCATCTTAAACTGACATCGAAAAATGCTTCACTATATTTACAAGCAGCTACTTTGGTGAAAAAAGCGACTCAATAGTAGTCCGTTGTTTTTTCTTCGGCGGCTCAGCCGAAAAACTTGAAGCTCCCGCTGAACTTCGTTCGAATTTTTGCAGGTCGACCGCAAAATGGTAGTCCGAATGCTCGGGCATCTGCCAGGGAGAAAATTCCCAACTGCTCTTTTCGCATTTCACAAGTTCTGCGTTGCTATGCTCCGCTTCGTTGTCATAGCTGTCACGAGGTCCATCCGATGCGTTGCTACGTTCGCCTTGTGTATTCAAGCGCAAACCGCTGGCCGAATCTTTGACAGGCGATGAAGCCGGTGAACCAAAGCAGGCTTCTTCTTCATTCAGTTCAACTTGATTCTTGTTTTTAAGAAAAGACTGTTGAATTTCGCGCTGTACGCAATCCGGCAAGCTTTCCAAAACGGAGCTGTCAAGTTTACAGTTTTGGTATGGGTTGTGGCATTTCCTTCGCACACTCTTTGTATCCGTTCCGCGGTTGGAAAAAATTGCTTCAATCCCTTTCTTGTTTACAGGATCATTGTTCCTAAGTTTACAGTTTGAAGCAGTCTTAACATCTCTCGTACTGTCTTCCGTTTCATTGTTAATTCCGGGAAACTGAATCCCACGGTTTTCGTATCCTACTTGGAGACCAGATGAAGGCTCGTTTTCAACACTTTCTCCGACACTCAACGAAGAAGAAATCACCTCATCGTTTGGTGCGTTTGCAGCAACTTCTGTGCAGGTTTTCTTGTTAAAAAAGGAGCTTATAGAGGGCGTGCTATTTTGAGATATTTCTTCAAATTTGCTTGCTGAAATGTTTATGACAACGATTCCCGGATACCTGAAAATTTCAGAAAGCCTAATAAACTATTTTCGATGATTTCATTTGAGCCTTCAAGGCAAATACCTCGTTGCTTTGGTTTCGCATTCCCATGCTTTCTGAGTGGCTGATATGTATGAGCAACGCTCATAGACGACACCTAATTTATCTCACACAAGCTGCTCTTACCAAGTTGAGATTCCCTTTGAATAAAAAGTTCTTAGCTTTACTCACCAAATGTTGGTTTTCTTATCCTTGGTTGAATTAAATGGAACCAGAAGATTGTACAAATCCTTGGCGATTTGTACTGCACTTGAATCTTTCAGGTGACAAGATCGAGTAAAGGATGTGTTGTTCTCCGTCTTGAAAGCGACACCCAACAATTTCGCTTCTCTGTTATTCTGAAAGCCAAAACAAAACTCTTGTCGTGAAGACTTTGACGCGAGGAATTTTCATGAGACAATTGTTTATTTGCTGGTGCGAATATGAAGATGTTACAAATCTTATGTCCAATGGAATTTAAAGACAAGAGGCCGACCGAAGCCGAAGCCTTTTTCTTTAGCTTCTACCGTACCTCACGGCAGGGCTGGGCGCTACTCCGATTCCGTCGCCTGCACAACTTGTTCCCAGGGATACCGGTACTGATTTTACCCACAGCGAATGGATGAAACGCTGAGTGAACACTGGAGCGCACGAGCTGGGATTCGAACTCGGAGCGCTAAAATGCAGTCCGCGAGCGATATCCTCTACACCACGCACAACGATAGTAGGACCGAGCCCCTCTCGTTACCACCAAGATGGCGGCGTGTGCGAGAGGCGCGATCTTTATAACACAGAAATGGGGTTTTCAACTGAGGTGATATGGGGCGTTTTCCATTTACCAAGAAATTCCGGAAATTCCGGTTGGGATGTAAATGGAACACACGTTTTTGGTTCGTTCCACTGGAAAATTTCCGGAATAAATGGAACTTCTGAAAAAGTGGTCCTGTTTTCCCGTTGGAAACTTTCCGATGGAAATGTGTGTTCCATTTACAACTTTTGAAAGGTCTTACCACTTCCTGGCTATTCACGGCCACATTTTTAAATTTTGGCGCGTAAAATCGCAATCACTGGGCGGCGAACGGACCTGAGTTAAATGGAATTTCCACCGAAATTTCCGGAAATTTTTTGTAAATGGTAAACAATCATGGTAAAGAAATTCGAAAGCTGAGGTTTCGATCGTTAGCCCTTCCTCAGCGCCATCTATGTTATCCTGTCTGTCTACTCACTACTACTATGTCGTTTCTATCCCGCGGATAAATATGTTTTTGGCAAATATTTGCTGTACCCGTGCAGAGCTACATATATTTGTGACATTAAAATAGCCACAGAAGCATTGCTCGTGTTGAGGGAGCTTTTGCCATAACCGGAAATGAGGATGAAGTGAAGAATCCCTTAATTATTAATCTTTTGGTCCACATTTTTGACAGTCGAATGAAGTGGCCCTTAATCTTACCAATTCTGATTCCTTTGCGAGACGCTCATGAAGTTCACTAGCCAGCTGTTCAAGCCAATATTTCACCTGCAAACATAATAGAGAGATTAGTGAGTCTCACGGCGCGTTCGATTGACCCTATTCCGGCAAAAGAATACTTGGAGTGATGACTTAAAACGGTTTGTCTGGCGTTTTGAGGCAACAAGGATAATAAACATATGTTTAAAATAGCATTTTGTCAGGTGTTTGACAATTTTATTGTGAATTTCGGTAAGAACGAAGGATTTCTAACTTCGATTCCATGCATTCCTATTCCGGAATACGGTCAATCGAAGGCACCCTTAGCTTCACGTTTGCGGCAAACGGCAACGCCAGACTAACATTTGCGTTTTCCCAAAAAGAGCAAAAGCTGTCAACTTATCAAAAGTCAGAGACGAGTCAGAAGAAGAGAATTTTTCTCCTTATGACAAGAAGCCTGTATGACGTGAAGTTAAGGCCTGGTTCACACGTAGAACGCAAATGCAAATGCAAACGAAAACGAAGTTCACACGTCTAG
>NW_027179465.1:117500-132500 GCF_036669935.1 Montipora foliosa | reverse complement strand
ATACATTGAAAATTGCATTCCACTGGTTTGTCTGTAAGGATTCAAAAAAACTCAAATGGCGAGATTTAACTGGCCCAGAAAAGTTGAAATTATTTAGGAACATTGATTTTACCCAAGTACTACCCAATCAAAGCAAATCTGTTGAAATTTCAAAGTTGTGGACTCAATTTATGGCCATAACTGACATGCTGAGTTCACCAAATCTTAGCAATAGTATTGAACAATTTCAACAGAAATCTAAGGCATTCATAGATCACTTTTTGACACTCTATCACACCAAGCATGTGACTCCATACATGCACGCTCTTTTATGGCATGTGCCCGAGTTCTTAAAACTGTATGGCCAAATTTGCTCCTTCACTCAGCAAGGCCTTGAAAAGTTGAATGATAAAACAACAAAAGATTACTTTAGGTCAACCAACCAAAGAGGTCTTGATGCATTAACACAAATTGCACAGAAAAGAAACCGGATGCAGTATCTAGAGGACCTTGGATGCCAAAGAAAAAAAAGAAATTTTAAGTGCAGTAATTGTGCTGCACAGGGCCACAACAATTTGACTTGACTTGCATGTCAGAATGTAAGACATGTGGATTCAAACCATATTGTGCCCCATCCCATGTGATTAAAGAAAATGGAAAGTGCGTTAAACAATGTAAAAATGTTCAAATACCTACTGTAGGACCATGCATGCAAGGTAGGGATTCTTAAATTGTGTAAACAATAGTTTGAGTAATTTCAAAAAAACTTGTGAACCAATTTTCACATTTCATATTACCGGTAGATGTTTGTCTACTTGAACATTCAAATTAATGTCATTCCTGTTTTGTGAAGTAAAGACATTTTCATGTTGATTATATGCTTCATCATTTTGGATAGGGTTCCCATATACATGTTCAATGATACTTTTCATCCAGCAGCAATCTGTTACTGAACTACATGTAGTCAATGTTACTTCCATGAATCAGTGGTATATTGTACTTCGACGCCATCTCCACGTACAAATGTAAATACAAGTTCAAGGTCATTCTGAATGTGACTTTCAAAAAGTTTCTCCCCAATATAAACAAATTCCTTAACTGGATTCTTTTCATGAAGCCAAAATCGTACTGTTCCTGCAACTACATAACAGAAATCTCCATTGATGTTCAGTATCCTCTCATACCATTTATTTCCCAAAAGATCACAAAGCTGGTTATTGTCATTTAGGCAATGAACATTTCTTCCTCTTGACTTCTTGACCACTCCAATGTCAGCTAAATATGCCTGGTAAATGTCCATATCAATGCATGCCTCTATTAGCACTTCAGGAGATTCCCTTTTGCTTGAAAATAGGCCAAATTTTATTTTTCTAGCAAGACCACAGAATATGGCACCTGCCCTGTCTTCCAAAGATTGATTGCTCGGGAGAAATCGTGGCTTGTAATGGCCAAGAGCAAGTTTCTCATCACTCTGTAGTTGATCAGCATCTCTCCACTCATCATGTTCGTTTGAATATCCAATGAAGTGGATTTTTATTTTGTTGCTATTTTTATCTCTCTCAATGATCTACAAAACAAATGAGGACGCTTAAAAACACAATCAACTTCAGAGCAAGAGCTTTCCATATACAATTTGAAGCACAGTAATTCGTATCCATTGCGTTCGTAAAATCGGTTTAAAATTTCGTGCTTACCTCGATTGAATACATTTTTTTTTTCATCACACTTGTTATTTTTACGATGAGTCTTTTCCAATTTCACACGGACCCCCTTTTTCAACGTCTTAAAAAACCCTTTCTCTGGACGAAACTTTCTGTGAGCTAGCGCCCAGGCCGTTCGAGATCAACTGCGCATGGGCAATAAATTATTTTGGCAACGCGCATGCCTGGAGCTAATGTCCCCTTTATGGGGCCATGCTTTTCGAGTTTTAAACTTTACAATAACGTGACATAGCCCCTTTAAATTATTTGATCTAATTCTAGCCATTATTCTAGCCAAATGAATTTCTTCAAGAGATGGAAGAAGCTCGTTTGATATTAGCTCATTTGTTGCCTTTAAGCTCCAGACGATCAAGGAGAAAGATAAATTACTAAGAAACCTTTTGTACTTTAATGAGAAGCAGCAGGAGGCCATTTCCCGTTTGCAATTTCACGTAAAAACATGTTGTTAAATTTCCATGGTCGTGAATTTTTACGCACCTGTGCGTACTTAAACTTTAATTGCGTAATTAACTTGCGTAATTAAAACGATGCATAAAATTTCGCGAGTGAACGTAAAAGTTGAACCTCATACATCGTCTCTGTTTTATTTAAGTACGTAAAGCCAATTATAGTTTACGTACGCATAGGCGCGTAAAAATTCCACCTTAAGCGAGGCTTAACTTTTGCGTTCACGCGCAAAACGCGCGAAATTTTATGCGAAGTCTCTATTTCATTTACGCACGTAAAGGCAATTTACGTACGTGCTCGTGCATAAATATTCGGGACAGTGGAAATCCACCTTTCGTGGAGTGGAGCCTCATTGACTGCCAAAACTGAAGGTTCTTATCAAGTAGATGGCATATTTGAAACACAAAACGGATGTTTAGGAGGGTAACTCCGTATTGAAATTTGCTCAGCATTCAGCATTGAAACTGAGCTCTGCATGATGTGTCTACACAGCTGTTTGACACACAAGATTCCACTCACTTGACAGTTCTGCATACAGAATTCGGATATTTGTTCAGAGCAGGGACAACAACGTAATTCGATTTCCAAATGATCGTATTTGACGGAAAAAGAATCGGTTTTCGGTATAGGACGTTTTCAGCCAATCTCTAGAGACACCAATATCAATAGAGAAATGTACGACTTCTGGTGGACGAACAAAGGAAGCTAAAGAGAGATCTTTTGTTTTCGTCCACCAGCATGTGGGCGATGACGTCACGTAAGGACCTCCTATTCGAAGCAAAACTAACAAAGTTTATTCTTTTAGGAACAATTTTTTTTCGTGGTCTCCCTCAGTTGAACGATTCGAGTAAAGTAACGATTGAGTCTCAGTTTCAACTGTTTGACGCGTGAATTCGTCACCAGCATTCACCCCGCCCACTCTTCGGCCTACGCAGCGTTTGAAAACCTCTTTGACAGAAAAAAAACAACTCTGCGTCAAACTTTCATCGCAAAACTGATACATCACTAATGTAAGGAATAAATAAGTGAACTTGATAAAAGCACGTATTTCATAAGGCCTTTTATTTACTTATATGAGCTGAGGATAAGTGCTTATTATACAAAAAAAAGAGCTCTTAAAGATCTTCTGTATGCAAAAATTTTCTCTCTGTGGATTTTGTTGGGTAGAATACTTTACCGGTTGCCAGATTGATCGATTGCTTTGGAAGTTGAGATCGCGTGCCGAACACTCGCTCGTGCATCACTCGCTATGTAAAGAGAGAAGCCTTTCACTAACTGAGTTTAAGTTTAACACTGAATGGTGATGTGACTGAATCAAGTCCTGCTGCACGTGATCTTGGGGTATCACTTGATCACTACCTAAAAATGTCGACACGTGTTAATGATCTCTGTAGAACTGCAACTCTGGCCTTGAAGCGTATCAGTCGTATTCGTAGATATCTTAATTCAGCTTGCTGCGAACAACTAGTGCATGCGTTTGTATCCTCAAGACTCGATTATTGTAATAGTTTGCTCATTGGCCTACCTGATAAAGAGATTTCTAAGATTCAACGCATTCAAAACTCTGCCGCAAGACTCGTTACCAAAACAAAGAAGGGAGATCACATCACACCTGTTCTTAGGAAACTGCATTGGCTGACTATTGATAAACGCATTGTCTTCAAGGTGCTTATCATCACTTATAAGGCTCTACATGGACTTTCTCCGAAGTACATTTCAGACTTGCTTACTCTAAAAAGATCATCTCGCATTTTGCGCTCTAATTACCAGGACAGCCTTAAGCTCGAGACCCCACCTTTAAAACCAAGAACTATGGTGGAAAAGCGTTCTCAGTGTGTGCTCCTCGCCTTTGGAACGATCTCCCTGGGGACTTACGGAATTCACCTTCTCTGGAGACATTTAAAAGAGGACTAAAGACTTATTTATTTAACCAATAATTTTAACTTTTTGCATCTTAACTATTTTATTTATTTTTCTATATTTGTAAATTTGTAAGGGCATTGAGACATAGTGTAATGCCCCAGAACTGCATTATTATTATTATTATTACGTGGAATGCCGAAGGCATCCACGTCTTAAAACCGGGCTGGTGTCTTTTTTTTGTTGGTAGTCACAAATGTGCATACCCCACGGATATTGAATTAATCTCCGACAAGAGATTATAAAGGTAAGAGAAGTAATCCCTCATACTGGCCCTATTCCCATCGTAATCCCTCTTAGGTTATTTTTAGATGATATCAATTTTCCCGCGGATAATGTTACCGCGCGCGTTACGTGGAAGTTTCGTGGAGGAGGGAAAGTGCAGCAAATTCTGTACGATGCCACTCTCCGTTTTCAAAATTGAGTTTCATGGCCTGATAAAATTCATTGTCTGCAAGATACAGGTTTCAAACATACATCCTTGGAATTGCTTACCTGTCTAGTTTACAGTGATACCAATTTGAAGAATTTCCAATCTATCAAACCGTGTTAAATAATTTTGACAGATGCTGATGTGTTCACCTTGGTTGCATTGCGTTACTTGTCCATTTTAGTGCGCACTTTCGCATCGTCTACAAAATTCTGTCGCTTACAAAACTCGTCCCTATCAAGATACAGTTTGCAATCATATATCATGGAAATCGGTTAACTGTATAATTCACTCTGATATCAATTTTACGATTGTCTAATGTAGGAAACCATGTTAAATAATTTGTAAGAAGGAGCTATATTTTACGCGTGCGTTGCAAATTGACTTCAATCCGATCTTACGGTTTTAAAAATTTTTATCGTTCGGTCAATTGAAATTTTCCTGTCATGTGTGGTACTGTTTGAAAGCGTTAGCTGTCTAATTTATGAATATCATAGAATTAAGTCACCATAGTTTAAGTCCCCTAAGAAAATCGAGAACGCGTTGACCAAGTCAGGAATATAATACTTGGTGACTGTAGTCCGCGATATTTCATTAATTGTGTACAAAATTCTGTCGCCTATGAAACTCGTTACTTTCTAGATACAAGATGCAAAGATATATCATTCAAATCGCTTAACTGTGTTGTCTACAGTGACACCAAGTTCAACACTGTCCAATGTACGAAACCGAGTTTAATAATTTTGAAAGATGCAGGTATATTTAACATGCGTGCTTTGCAAATTGACTTCCATGCGATACCACTTGTTCATACATTTTATACATTTTTATCGTACTGTCTGATATCCGTCTAATTTATGAATATCTAAGAATTAAGTCGTCAGATTTTAATCCCGCGAAGAAAATCAAGAACGCGTTAACCAAGTCAGCGATATATTACTTGTTGACTGTAGTCTGCGAATTGCCAATGTTTACAAAATTCTGTCTCTTATAAAACTCGATCCTTTCAAGATACAGGTTTCAAACATCTATAACTGAAATCGCTTAATTGTCTAGTTTTCAATGATACCACATTCAAGGTTGTGCCATATACGAAACCGTGTTAAATCTTTTCTTAAGGAGACAGCTATATTTAACATACGTGCTTTTGCAAATTCACTTGAATCCGATAACACGGGTTCAAAAATTTTTATCGGACGCTTGATTCAAGTTTTCCTTTCATGTTTGGTACTGTTGTAGAGCTCTATCTGTCTACTTTATCACCATATAATAATTAAGTCATCATATTTTAATTTCGCAAAGGAAACCGAGAATGCATTTATTAAAGTCAGAGAGATCGTACTTATCGACTATAGTCTTCCATTTGCCATTCTGTACAAAATCCTGTCGGTTACATAACTCGTTCCTTCCAAGATACAGGTTTCAAAACATAAGTCATTGTAATCGCTTAACTCTGTAGTCAACAAGTCACGTTCGTCCACAAAATGTATACAGCATACGCGTTTGTCTCAACATCCTCCGTCATTTTTGTTTGATGGTAAATCGCGAACGACGCGAATCATTGCGTGAGAATTCGCTCAGCTGTCAACATTGGTAAAAATGAGGACATGTGATTGGCTATCAGTTAACCCTCGTGGGAATACCGGATCTCGCAGGAGATCTAAAAATAACCTAAGAGGGATTACGATGGGAATAGGGCCAGTATGAGGGATTACTTCTCTTACCTTCATAATCTCTTGTCTCCGATCGGGTGGACTGACTTATATTCCCTCCGGTATTTCCAAACTTCCTTGCCTCGAGGAGAACTCTTTCTCTTCCCAAGCCATAACGATTCTTCTCTGCTAGCGCGTTAGACCACTCGGCCACCGTGACACACTTTCGTTAGCCTGGTGAAAGCAAACATTTACAATAGAATCTTTCCGCCCGCCATGATTGTTTCAGTATAAAACTATTCGATAAAGTGGATAGATGCTTTTTCTTTAAAAAAGGCAAGCTTTAAAGGTAAGGAGAATTTTCTACGTTATTTCTAGATCTTGCTTCGTACTTGTGTGTTCCACTGTGAACATTATTATTTTGCATAGAACGAATACTTCATTAGAAGCATTTTGCATAGAACGAATACGTACTCCAATATTTCTTGGGAATCAATTTGTTCGCCGTTTTGACGTAGAAAGAAAATAAGAAAATAGCTTTCAACGGCCAAACAAGATAAAAAATGAAATCAAGTTTAAATAAAACGAATTAGCTATCGCCGTCACGGGGACTTCGCAGCCGTCCCCCATCCAAGTACTAACCTTATTCGGAGGAGCTTAACTTCACTGACACTTGGACTAGCATCAACAATTGCGATCTTTATGTTAAATTCGCACATAGATCTTGTCGAACTTTATAACACTTGAAAGAAAAAAAAACACACTAACAAAAACCAGGTGTTATGCCGTCATTCTGTCACAGATGCATCCTTTGTTTCGTGAGTTGTCAGTAAACACGCAAGGTATAACTTGATCACAGGCGGCCGCTAAAATCGATCTCACTTTCGATTTTGCGATTTTACTTGTATGACCAAAAGTACGATAGAAAAATTGAACTCTGATGGAACGTAACAAAAATCTCCCGAAATGTTTTTCGCTGATGGCAAATTGTTTTATTCTCGATCGCCACTTCCTAAAAGTTCCTTCTGCTCTCCTTAAAAACTACATATTAATATTTATTTACTTTTTTCGTCAATATTTGTTTTGCATAAAGCAGGCTAGCAAAATCTGTACCTTGCTTTGTTCGCATTTTTGAGCGTTAAAATATAATTTTTAGGGGTATGTTCCTGACAGCAAAAGTCGCATATTTTGATGTCCCCCATCCAGATACTAACCCCGCTGGAAAGGGAAGAAAAAAATTTCGTAACATTGGTCTTGGAAAGGTGTTAGAAGCTCAGAGTACACGCTTAAGCTTGCGGTGAGAGAGAAGTTGTAAATGATCAACATGTCAGCTTTGAAGCCAAAATTTTCTTCAATCGTTCTGGGCTTAGTATTTTACTGAACCACATGTCTTCTTAGAGGGTATATAGCAAAGATGTCTACCATGGCACCGTAATGATTTACGATACCAAACAATGTCGTGTACTTGAATCTCCTGGAAAAAACAAAACGCAGCTCAGTTGACAGTTGACAGGGAAAAACTGCACTACCACACGCAATGCGTTCTTACTTTAAAAAATATCCCGTATCTCCTCAATTCTACCCCCCCCCCCCCCCCCACCTCCAGACTAAAAATCCCGTATCCCCACAATTTTTTTACCTAATTATGCCGTATGCTGATCGCTTCTCGGGCTTTTGGCTAAGATTAGTTTCTTGGCCAAGGGCTACGGTCAAGTACTATTGTACAACGTACGGTACTTTTTCATTGCCGTAAGGGGCAGGCACAGAACAGTTTCGGCTGTTTGTCTGTTCTCTCGAGAAACGATGACGAGGGTTTTTTGGGTTTTTTGTTCAGGTCGAGCTTTTGTTGAGTTTTGAATCGATGATAGAGAGAGTTTTGGCGATCTCAATCCGGACTGGACTACTGGATTTAATGATTTTTCTTAACGAAGTTGGTACCAAGTTACTGAAATCAAGATTGTGGACTTGTAAAATTAGAACTTTGGACTGGACTATAGAACACGCAATTACGGAATTTTTGAGCATCGAGAGAAATAGAGCACGGATGTTGTCTTCTTGTCTTCGCCACGGCAAATTTATACAGTTTGCAAGGAACTAAACTGTTCGAAAGCCAATTACCTTAATCCAGGATTAGCGTAAACTTTTGTTTCATATTTTCAACTTTTTGCTCACAGTTTCCTTTGCTTATTTTTGTTTTTCAAGATTGACTTGTTCTAATGTAAAGTTTTACTGAATATCAGCCTTGAACAGCATTTGGGAGTAGAGGATAAAACTCGTTTTAAAACCCAGTTTCTGAACAACTGGCCCAGGATGATAAGTTGTTGAACTGTGATTTGTAATAAGTTTTTCGGATGATTTAAGGCTGATCCTGTAATTTTTGGATGAAAGGAGTTAACGAAGCAAGTAAAACTGTAGGATTGGAATTAAGTCTCCTTCCAAAAAATAAATAAATAAAAGATCCCGTATCCTGATAACCTGCTAATAGGGCTTCGTTGTTTGCATTTGCAAATTTAGTGACATTAGTAATGAGTTTTTACAACAAAAAACTTTAAGTTATATTACAGATGTATCTTTCTGGTAATCTTTCGCCATTTTCCGAAGTCTACCTGTACTTGAAGTTGACTGTAACTGGACAATTTGTGTTAACTGTTTGCGCATTCCACGGATACGCCCTTGTAGGCGTCTTGTTATTATTAAATTGCTGCCGACATTTTTGCAAGTTCAATTCATGAAGCATGCACGAAGGCCATAAAGTGAACTTTGAAAAAACAAGTAGCTGTCACGTAAAGTCGTTAATTGCCCGCGAAAACTTGGTTGGTGAGCTATTGATTACATTTTAGGTCTTTCAATAAAGGAAAGAAACATGCATTTTGAATTAGCCAATCAAAAAGCGGATACCTTCTAAGAAATATAATCATTTTTAACGTTTTCAGGTTGGCCGTGTGATGTAAGTTAATATTGTTTCTCATCCTTATAAGCTGCAACCAACTTCCCTCCCAAAGTTTAGAGATTTGTCAGCGAAACTGTAAGTTCTTATGTCATATAGTTTGTTATAATTAGAAGTCTTAGGTTCTCTCTATCTGTACGTTTTAATCGAAAAACGGAGCTCTAAGGGAAAGTTGACTTTTGAGTGCTTTAATTAAGAGCTTCTGCCTGAGAGACCGGGGCAGACTTGGAAATGAAGGTCGGCCGATTTCGCTTAAAATTGGTACACAAAGTACTTATGCCGACTTATTTAATATGCCAAAGTTTCAGCTTCAACGACTTTTTTTTAGCCGAGTTCTAGATATCAGCCCCTCAGGGGTCTCCGAAGGCTGATTTTCAGTGCAATTTTGGCCACTTTTAAATCTCTCTTTTAGCAACATGAAATTAATTTCAGGCAAAAACAAAACCATCTTTGTAAAGCCCTACCCTTAGGCTTTTATGGGTGAGAACATTAGCTCATGGAAATTTCTTGCTAGCCTGTGGCGGTTATCACAACTTGGTCATATTTGAAGCATATGGGAAGCAACCGGAAATGGCCTGTTTTTCAGACCAAATATATTCCATGCCAATGTTTTATATCTTGAGGTCTTCGTATCCCTGCAAAGTTCAGCCCTTAGTTTAGTAATATTAAGAAAAAAATACTAAGGTTGAGGCTTTTTACTAAGAAAAAAACTTACGAGAAGATGGCTAACCAGGCCACTTGCGGTTAAAGTTTCAACAAAGCGTGTCTGCAAAAATCAGCCATTTAATTTCGATTATCTTTTTTCCTTCCAAGTTATGGTTAAAAGAGACTCTGAAGTTAATTGTCACCGAGAAGACTTGCCGTTAATAAGAAATTTTTATGTGATTGTTTTAGGACCGATCAGATAGTGGGTCCGACAGCGGTTATCAATTTCTTGGAAGAAGTCTTGAAAATTACGGACAATAGAGCCGCTGCGAAAACTCTTTATTTACCTAACAACACATCTCTTGCCGGTAAATCACAATGCAAAATTGCCCCAGTGTAAATGGCTCACGTATGTTGTAAATGATTGATAAGGACGTCCAACACGGTCCGTTTTCGCCGCCAGTCCGCTAAATTGCTAGAAGATTACTCACGGGCACTCTTTTCCTTTCTCTATCAGTATTTTCCTTTTGTTGCTTTCTCAAACAGCACAGATCCATGGTAACATCCATACTGCATATATATCCAAAGATAGGACAGGGATGGAGTGGGTTACCCTTCCGGTAAAGACTACTGTTTTGGCAACTTGGGAAATAAAATATTTCAGCTTTCTTGGAGCCCTTAAGGACTTGGGGGTCTTTTATGGCACCCGTAGCTGTAGATCACGTGAAAAGGTAAGTCTTTATGGACTCACACTGAATTGCTGACCCGTAACTCTGGTTTCGGTAATAAGAAGCAACCTAGGCGGTAATCGCCCTGGAGGGCCATTATGCATACTGTGGGTGATAAGGTAAGTCGTCACAAGGCCTAGTGCCCGCTCGTACCTGCTGGAGCTTAAATTGGTTACTGCTCTTCTTTCCTGGACAGGATAATAATCACTGGTGCCCATTTATACATCTGGGTGGAGAGAGGCACCGTTAAAGAAAATTGCCTTCCCAAGACGACCTGTCAACGCCCTAGTAACTTGGGGCCCTTTTCTCGAAAGTCCCGAAAACTTTTCGGGCCCGAAAAGCTATTTGTGAAACTGCCAACCACTTGTTTTAGAAAGCCGATCTTTTAACGTGTTTTCAAGGTAACAAAAAGGAAAATGACTGTGAAGTTTGACGACTTAAGTCCTCTCCGTTCTTGAGATACAAAGGGAATTGTGACACCCGAAAATGGCCCGTAACAGGCCCCAGGACCTCACGATCCAGAGTCTAGCCTGCTAACGCGCTATGCCAGTTCCTTTTTGTGTAAAATCCGAATGTAATGTGGACTTTAATCTGTCCTTAATCAGCAAAATGCATCGGGGAAGAAATAAATGGCCAGCACTTTCAAAAGAAAGTGGACACCTTGCCGGCTGCTTTGTTTATTTGCGAGAAAAGAAACTATCTGCGATCTATTAATTAAAGGAGAACTGAAGATAAAAATGAAATATTTTTTCCTTCGCCAAATTTGTCGTGCCTGACTTAGTTAAAGGAAATATTCGAGTATTTGAGGGGTTCCTTACATTTTGACGTTTTTGTGAGGCCAGAAAGATCCGTATTGGTCACTCGATGGAAGTCCGCCATTTTGGCTGTACTATAGCAGGCTTGGGCGCTATGCGTGACGTCATTGCGCTCACTTGCTTGAACGCGGGAAACTTGAAAAATTGTTCAGTGCGCTATTGTGGGCTGTTCTAGTAGAACTCTCATCGTTTCCCTCTTTAAAATGAAGTCCCTCTCGAAGAATGGGTCATCCGAATTTAGAAGAAAAAACTAGCCAAAATATCCAGCCCTGTCACATCTGTTCGGATCATTTCGAACCCTCCTGTTTTGAAGGTGTCTTGACCACAGCGGTCGATGCGACAATTGCATGTTATTGATGAAATGTTAACTTTGCGACTCCATCGATTCCATTTATGCCCAGTGAGTAAGTTATGTTTTCTTTAGTGGGGAGATTTCAGTGGCAAACCAAGCGCCGGAGAAGTGAACCGGAAGGTTGTTTTTGCAAGCAACTGGGACACGTTATTTCGTGATTGGCATTCGCACTTCAAGCTGGGTTTTATAAACTCGACAACGATCACAAAGATGTTTAATTGAAGTTTGAAAATTCGCAAAACTACGAACAGAGGTTATGTGTTTACATACATGTTGTTCATTAATCGCAGCACTCAGACCAGCGATGGCAGTTTATAGCACTTTTCTTTGTAAACACACGGTCGAAAAGCTAGAATGCTGCGTTACACAACGAATAGTTTCTCAAATTGAATCGAAATGACAGACAAAACAAAAGCAGTCAACAGAATCTCTTAGTAATCAAGTTGTTTTTATTGCCTTTTGAATACAATCAATTCACCTGAGATTTGTTCATAGCTCCTCTATTTCGCGGCAGCAGATGCATTCCTTTTCTTGCTGTCCCGGCCTCCCAGTTCAAGCAAAAATCACAGCTGCACCAAGTCGTATTTCCCCATCTTGAGTCTTCCCTTTCGGTTGCTTCCTCTTCCTCCGATCCTGAACTTTCTCGCATTGGATCGAAAGAATATGGTTCACGTTCTGCCATAAACTTACGTGTATTAACGAGAAAGAAAGCGGAGTACTATGTTGAGACTTAACGATAACAGAAGATTTCAGTGAAAACCAGCTGCTTGCTTGTGCGCAATGACGTCACAACATGGCGGCTGACATTCCTTTTTTGGAAGTAACCGGAAGAAAAAGCAAACAAAATGGCGGGCGTTCAAATTGGAAAAACAACCAAAGATTTTGGGCAAATTCAAGGCCTTTCAAGATGAAAAAGGATTTTTCCTGTTTGTTTAGGTAAAGGACGTTATATTTCGATAATAATAAGACACAAAAAAATTTGATCTTCTAGCCTTCAGTTCTCCTTTAAACTAATTAAATCTATTCAGTCTGTAAGGGAATTTGTTTCATTTGAGTCCATTTGAGTGCTTTTGAAAGGCAGAGTAGCGAAAGCCTGGATTTCACAATTTATAAATTAGTCTCTTGGAAAATCAAAACCATGAGTATACGGTGCACCTTTTGCAAAGAAGTTGACATATGTGGGGCACGAGATAACAAGCCGTCAGAGCCTGCTGTGACTCTCCCATTAGCGACATTAGATCGAGATGTTACACCCTGCTAGTCAAAGTGGGCGCTGCTGGTAATAAACTGACTGCGTCACACAGAGTTGATAATTTTCCTGAATGGAAGTTAATTCTTAACCAAGCTGGCTCGTCTGGCGTCACAAAAGATGAATTAAAGACGATTTGTGATATGTCCACGTCTCCGCTGAAAATTCACCCGTTTGCGAAAATATTCAGTAAACAAATCATGCCATTGAGGTTCTCATACAAGTTCTATCATAATCATTCTCTGCAATATCAAGGAAACGAATCTGCACGAGAAAACAACTGAATTCCAAGTCAGTCATAGCCAGCAATCTACAATGACCTCGTCACGTACGGTATTAATCGACCTGTGTATATCTAACTCGCAACGACGCACTTGCGACCAATTTATCGCTGGGGCTAAAGTTTCTAATGTTACCTCACTTTTAAAAAAAATTAAGGGATTGTAGGAAAGGGGCATGTTTGTAAAAGTGAAGCCAGGTAAGCGTTTTCTGTAAGCAAATTTATCCAGACACTTTGCAAACAGACTGGAAGAGTGAGTGCAATTTGTGTTAGACGATTAGCTTTAATTATATTCGAAATTTCTTAAAGGTTCAAAACGATTCTCAATTAGTGTCACGACAGATGATGTGGTTGCTTTTAAAGAGACCGATAAGTTCTTTTTTCTTCAGAAAATATTAAAGCCCAAACAGGTGGGTTATAGTACTACTGAATGGAACTACAAAGCTTGCTTATATCCTGATTTAATTAGCGCTTCATTACTACGGGCCACCGACGTGATACGTTGAACGAGTTGAACAAAGGAGATAAACTTAACATTGCAGTTTGGACGAAAAAGATGCAATTTTGCATTGTGATTTACCGGCAAGAGATGTGTTGTTAGGTAAATAAAGAGTTTTCACAGCGGCTCTATTGTCCGTAATTTTCAAGACTTCTTCCAAGAAATTGATAACCGCTGTCGGACCACTATCTGATCGGTCCTAAAACAATCACATAAAAATTTCTTATTAACGGCAAGTCTTCTCGGTGACAGTTAACTTCAGAGTCTCTTTTAACCATAACTTGGAAGGAAAAAAGATAATCGAAATTAAATGGCTGATTTTTGCAGACACGCTTTGTTGAAACTTTAACCGCATGTGGCCTGGTTAGCCATCTTCTCGTAAGTTTTTTTCTTAGTAAAAAGCCTCAACCTTAGTATTTTTTTTCTTGATGTTACTAAACTAAGGGCTGAACTTTGCAGGGATACTAAGACCTCAAGATATAAAACATGGGCATGGAAAATATTTGGTCTGAAAAACAGGCCATTTCCGGTTGCTTCCCATATGCTTCAAATATGACCAAGTTGTGATAACAGCCACGGGCTAGCGAGAAGTTTCCATGAGCTAATGTTCTCACCCATAAAAGCCTAAGGATAGGGCTTTACAAAGATGGTTTTGTTTTTGCCTGAAATTTATTTCATGTTGCTAAAAGAGAGATTTAAAAGTGGCCAAAATTGCACTGAAAATCAGCCTCTGGGGACCCCTGAGGGGCTGATATCCAGAACTCGGCTAAAAAAGAGTCGTTGAAGCTGAAACTTTGGCATATTACATAAGTCGACATAAGTACTTTGTGTACCAATTTTAAGCGAAATCGGCCGACCTTCATTTCCAAGTCTGCCCCGATCTCTCAGGCAGAAGCTCTTAAGGTCTAACTGAACTTAGACTGGAAATTGCTGTTATGTCGCAGCTTGTTGTAATCAGAAGCCTCGTTTTCTCTTTGTTTGCTTTAATAACTTCAAAGCCGGAAACTCGAAGGGCAACCTGTTCAAGAAAGGTCCAACGTACAACGCGGTTTTCTGTAGTCACTTTTTACCTTTAGAATTTTTCTGGACGCGACTTGTGTTTTGCGTGGATAAGTGGTCTTTTCAGTGTGCCTCGGTTGCTGTCGTTTGGACACTTCTTTTCGACAATAATTGGCCTTTATCTGCCACAATTACCCAACTTGGAAAGCGGTTTTCTTAATCAGTTAATTAAGCAGTAGTTGAGCTCTGTTTTAATGGGCGCGTCCAAATGGTTCGACAGGCTAAGAAGTGCGTTTTACCAGAAACCGCCGAACTTTGTTTGCCTGTGACAAGTTAC
>NW_027179465.1:100000-110000 GCF_036669935.1 Montipora foliosa | reverse complement strand
AGCAAAAAACCAGAATGTTCTGACTTGGTAAGTGTCATTTTGACAGAGATGCCAAAACGGAAAAAATACGAGTTAATTTATTAATGCGTTAATGTTCGTTAACCAAAGGAGTAGACAAATGACAGAGAAATTTGCTTTTGAGATCTACGACGGCGACGGCGAATAAAACGCCGCAAAACAATAATACCTCGGATAATGCATTTCTCGTGCTCTGATTGGTTCACTCAATCTCGGTTATCAGCTCATATACCTTAGTTTGACCTTATATGGTAAATGATTGCGCTAAGCGTTGCTAAGTAAAAGTTTTTTCGCCCGAAAGCGAAGACAAGGTCTTTCACAACACCGCATCAGTTCTCATTAAGTTTTTTCGATTTCGCTCGGATTGGCTCGCTTTTTTCGCTCGTATTTCGTACTTTCTCAACTTTTGGAGTTCGAGGAATTTAATTAAACAATTATTCCATTCGCACTTGTTGGATATGAGACTGGTTGTAGCCAACTCATATCCAACGCGCACTCATTGAATAATTCATTGGTTAAAAGAGCAAAAGTGATCATGTTGCACGTTCGGCACGCTTTTTGCGGCATTCTGAATAACAACGACGTGAAATCACCAAACTTGAGGTTTTGACGACAACGCGTGTGTACAAATGTGAACCATTCATTCTCTATTGTTACTCTAAAACCGCTCGTACCAATTTATTTTTAGGATACTTCGCCCACATTGTACGACGCGAGCGAGATGGACTAATCCCAAAAAACTTACGATATTGCAAAGTTATCATTTTAGGTGATGTTGTCGTCGACTTAGCTGTCGTAAATCTTAAAGTCCGGCTTATTGTTACACTCGCACTGAGAGTGTGTAGTATTCTGTAGAGTTGCCGTTGATCTCTCGTGCGCCCGGCGCCTGTTATGAAAGTTGAACGTCTTGGCTCGAGGCCAAGAGAAGTGCCCTTTCATACAGAAGACAAATTTGTGCCGTTTCGTAGCCGCGCATAACAAAAATTCCAACTTTCAAAACGACAATACAAACCTTCAAATTTGAACACGAGGCCAGTGCGAATATTGCAAATTGCGAGATTGCGCTGTCTTGGTAACAAGAGGGCAACTTATTTCGATCTGGCAAATGGAAGATGGATCTCTTCCGGAACAAAATCCGTTTCAACTTCGAAAATTGGTCAACCAGAACCTTTCGCCTTTTGAGTTTGAGAACTACTTGTTGGAGTTGTGTTTGAAAACGGTGCGTCTCGGGTTGAAGAGCTATTGTCTTAAGCACAGGTCTGTATAATAATGGCTGTCAAGATTAACAATACCCATTCAGGAAAACCACTCAACTATAAAAATGTCACAATTAGCGGGAATTTCAAAAGTATCTTGTTGGCGCAGCTGATTTATTCAAATACGAGACCTACGCGAACTGGATCAGGATCAGGGTTCTCGAAGGCTTCTACTAAGTCTGCCGGCAGGTGATCTTTCGGCTCCCAGGTGTTTTGGCTGGCACAGTATCCATGCTGTTTGACCATGTAGTAAGGTCTGCCGTTAAGAATCTTTTTGGCCATAATGCGCTCAGCTTTGAAGAGAAAGAGAAAATCCTGTCGAGCACACTGAAAGTTTCTTGGAAGGGCTTTGCGTGAATACGATTCTGCCTACACTAAACCCGAGACAATCAATGTGAAATAGTTTATTAGGATGAGCCAGTCAGTCATCTGGAGCACACTACATAAACATATCGTTATACAGTCTTTACAAGGATAAACGTAGACATAATAGGAATGAAAAGCGAAAAAGGTGTGCCACGCCAGATACGAAAAACCACTAAAAACCACCCTTTAGATGTGGCCAAAAAATCTGTGGAAACGTATTCCCCATCTAATGCTGTGGCACCAGACCTCGGGGAAGAGGTAAACAGAGTAAAGCATAAAACATATGATATAAAATTAAAGCAAGTGAACCGAAGACTGACTGACGTAGAATGATTAACATTTCCCACCAAAAACCTTAAATAGTCCCCAGAATCCCTAGACAATACCCGAGCCTCTACATCGTGCCGTCAGAATAGCAATTTCTGACTGAACGTCAGAAATTCCATATTCTGCCTACACTAAACCCGAGACAATCAATGTGAAATAGTTTATTAGGATGAGCCAGTCAGTCATCTGGAGCACACTACATATAGAGAGACAAAGAAAGGGAAAGCGAAAACTAGATACCCAACATTTTTGAGACGGTTAATCTGGATTCTAAGTTGTCATCTACATATCCATTCTTGGCGGAAGCTGTTTTCCATCGGCCGTGCCTTTGAAAAAGTCGATCATTAACTCCTGCGTTGGCGGCCGCAGAAGCGCCCCCTGCCCTCAATGAATGAGTACCAAAACGGGAAATATCCGGGACGATGTCTTTAAAGGAAGCTTTAAAGTGATCTCTTATCGTTGAATAACTAAGTGGTTTGTTAACCAATACTAGCTTATGCCCAGTACGGGTTTTAAGTAAAGGTCTAAAAATGTAATTATCGTGCTCAAGAGGATCTTGTTTAATCCTAGCAAGATATCTGCTCAACATCTTTACTGGACAAGTGCCCGAATCTGAGCCTTTGGCAATAACTACTTCGTTACCCTTTCTGAGTTGATCTGTCTTGCTTTTGACAACATTAATGGCCACGTAATTGTCATGGAAACAGATGTCTCCGTACTTTATATGGAGAGCCTCCTCGATCCTAAAAAATCCTGAATAAGCTAACAAAATATACACAAGTTTCTTAAATCGAGCAGATTTTCTAAATTTGAACGATTGACAAGGCTCTTGATCATATCTACGGAAATGGGCTCTTTCTTATTGACTACTCGAGTTCCGCTTAACCTTTTGGCAGTCTGCCTCAACCCATGAATAATAGGACTATCTGTTGGGGAGGGAATTCCCGCTAGGCCATGGGCCCATTGAATGGCATAAATAGCCGAGTCTACTGCAGTATGGGAACGTGTCGTGTCCATAAGATGTTGGAGCTACAAGGCGACATGCTCCGTTTTGGCTGGAAATTCTTGAATTTCATCCTTTGATCTTGCGAAGTTTCTCCATCTAAGGAACGCTCTCCGATAGGCATCTGTGGTGCCTGCAGCCTTGGATGCCACAACTGACGACTGGAGCCTTGAGGCCAGTTTCCTAAGAGAAGGATCCTTTAACTTGGCCAGGTCCGCCCACACTCCTGCGCAGAAAATGTCTATAAAAACAGTCATGAAAGGGGAGAGAACAAGAGAAAATTGAAAAGTACAAATCAGTACATTTGATAAGTCATCACTAACACTCAGTATTTAATAGACAGATACGGTCGAGCAAAAGCCATCGAAGGCACTGTCAGAAGAAGTTTGAATATGCCATGCCTAAATCTAACACCATCGGGGGTGTGTGTAACATAGGACTACAGAGTCACTATACACAGACTAGCGCCGCCAAGGCTTGACCCTGCCGATCTCCTCACCAGCCCAACGTAAGGGCTGCTTAACAAAACACTCTCTCACAATTAAATCTCTTCGCTAACGACCTCCAATGTAGGAGCCAACACCACCGGGTGGTGCATTCAATAAATCAGTCTGAGACAGAACGTGAAAATTGTCCGCCCTTCAGTGGGCTATCAAGTCTCTTAACAGCCATTCTCCGACAATTAAAACTCTATTTACTGGCCTCCAATGTAGGAGCCAACACCGCCGGGGGGTGCAATCAACAATTCAGTTTGAACAGATCGATCCGACCTTCCTATACCTTCTGAATCTTACAGTTTTCGTCACTTTGCTGTCCGCCCTTCAGTGGGCTATCAAGTCTCTTAACAGCCATTCTCCGACAATTAAAACTCTATTTACTGGCCTCCAATGTAGGAGCCAACACCGCCGGGGGGTGCAATCAACAATCCAGTTTGAACAGATCGATCCGACCTTCCTATACCTTCTGAATCTTACAGTTTTCGTCACTTTGCTGTAGGGCATCACACCCAATATGCGCTAAGCAGCACCAGAGGCAGAGGGATTTGAACAACCTATCTCCAATTATGTAGCATTAACGGTAGATGACGCTAGAGCTATACAATCAGGCCCTAACCCAAACAAATAGTACAGTGACCAGAGGGTGTAGTGCAAAATCCCTTCCAGAACAAAAGCTCCTCTTTCCCTTGAATGCTGAGAAAAACTTCGGAATTCCACGAGCGCCGAGAATTTATGATAATGTGCAGATATCTGGTCATAATTTGGGTCACGCTGCCACAACTTGCTGACAAGGAAATTATTTGACCAACAATAGATGCTAAAAGCCTGACATGAACAAGATCCGATAATTGCAAATTAGCACATATTTGCTCAAGCTCAGAACTAAGCTTCTGAATTCTCTCCTCGTTGGCATGAATTAACCCTATTTGTGTATCGATGGTGTAGCCGATCCACGAAAACCGTGTCTTGGGCTCCCAATCAGACTTTTCGAGATTGACCAAAAAAAAAACCACACAGAGCAAGATCAGATTGGACTTTGGCACTATTAGCCCGTGCAATTTTGGATGTGCCACCCGCTCCGACACCGTCATCGAAGAAAATTGCTATTGGAATCCCATGCGATCTCCAATGGGTTTCCATGCAAGGGCCTTAATAGTTTTGTGAAAATGAAAGGGGCGCTAGAAAGGCCGAATGGAAGGACGGTGAACTGAAAATATCTCGCATGCCCCGTACCGAAGTCCCACGAGAATGCCAAATACTTGCGATGCTCAACAAAGATATCCACATGGTGGTAACCGGATTTCAAATCGAACGAAAAGACAAAACAGTTCCTCGAAAATATGTCCTTAATGGTATGCAAACCTTCGCACTTAAATTTTTGCTTGAACACATGAAGATTAATGTGCCTTAAATCCAAGATCAGCCTTTTCTTCCCGGTGTTTTGCACAGAAACCGACAACGGATTGATTATTTCGGGTGCAGCATCGAGTTCTTCAACGCGGTTATCATGTAGGAGTCCTAAAACAGCTTCAGTTACAAAGTCAGATTCTTTGCGAGCAGAAGCATTATTTCTAAATTTACAAGGAGGTGGTGTGGTGATGAATGGGATTTTATAACCGCCATTGATAATATCCAACACGAATTGAGGGGCACCGATGGACCGCCAATAATTTACGGATTTAATTAGCCTTCCCTTGACCGAAGGAAGCGAAGAGACATTACGATCGTCATCTGACCGAAAATCAAAGTTTTTGCTGTCCTGTTCACCCACACAGAGCTCGTGTTCAGCATCGAACGGTACACATATACAAGGAAATTGTAACTTACGTTCTTCCTCTTGGTCTAGTCACCTATCATTAGACTTACTACCACTTGCTTTGGAACCACGTTGTGGACACTCCGACCTCCAATGCCCAAACTTGCCGCAAGCAAAGCAATTGCCAGGTCTGAGAGAAAAATCTGCGGGACGCTGAAAATTTGACGATTGATTTCTCCACGGAGTAAAGGAAGTGGAAGGCCCGACGCTTTTTGGACCAAGGCGAGAATTTGCTGTAAAGGTTGATGGGCGAGTAACCAAAGACTGAGTCTTAAACGGCTTTCTTTTGGCGGCACGAGACTTCAACGCTTTCTCTGCTCTTTCCTCAGCGTGCCGGATCTTTTTAGCGTCCTGCTCATCCTCAGCCAACTCATGTTGCGTGTATTCTTCGACTGTTTTCCAACCAAACTCCGATTTATCGGCCAAAAGAATTAGCTTTTGCCTCTCGTCGAGAAGGCGCGTACCTTGGGCAAGAGCTTCTTTTGCTTTATCCACAGCATTTGCTTCCAGATGGGATTGCACTTCCTCGAGTGAGCTTTGAACTTTACGGTTAAATTTATACTGGATCTCGTTGCCTTTTCGATTGAAAGACTTATGCTCTTCTAGCCGAAGTTTCTTAATTTCTCGTAGCTGCTCGTCGGCGGCCTCTGAACTTGAACGCTTAATCTTCTCCACTGAATCAGAAACTAGTTTGGTAATTTGATTTAGCAAAAGCTGATTGTTATCTGCGAGCGATTGGTTTATAAAGGCTTGAACGTCCTCGGAGACGTCCGACATTGTGACTCGAAGAGAATTGCTTGTAAAGAGGGAAAATTAAAGCAAGTGAACCGAAGACTGACTGACGTAGAATGATTAACATTTCCCACCAAAAACCTTAAATAGTCCCCAGAATCCCTAGACAATACCCGAGCCTCTACATCGTGCCGTCAGAATAGCAATTTCTGACTGAACGTCAGAAATTCCATTTTTTGGGTGCTTGTCGAGGACATGATGACAGATAACGAGTCTCTCCCGCTTAACTTCGACGGCTCTTATTTACAATACCTTCAGCTTAAAGGTGACAAGTTAACGTGGAGTAGTGATCTTGAATCCCTAAAACATTTCGTTGAGAAGGGTTTGAAACAACAAGGCAAATGGTCGTCGCCCGGCGGAAATTCGAAACAATTTAAAAGCTCTGTCAACAACCTTACTATTACTTGGTACAGTAAAAAGCAACTCACTCTCGCCTTCCAGGGGCGAGATGGACCCGTTTTAAAAGGCAGCTTGACCAAACTTGTTCGAGACAACGCAGGGAGAACCGATTCAACGGGCTCGAATGTCTCTTCAACGGTCGAACAAGTAAATCCATTGTTGTTTGAAGCCAATGACATTTATGCTAATCAACCAAGGGTAGCCGAAGCGGGACCAGTATTTTCCAGTCAAGAGAGATCTAATACTGAATTAATTGCTGAAATAGAAGGTATAAAACTTGACCTCCTTATTCTACAGAAAAAGGTAGAAGCCAACTCTAATCTGCTCTCGATAAATTGCCAAAATCGAGAGGAATGAGAAACTGGAATCATCTATATGCAAAAAAGAGAGAGTTATCGAAGAACTTGAGGAGAAATGTTTGTCTCTCGAAAATCGTGCTGTATCATTGGAACAGGAAAATGACTCACTAATGCTTGCATTAAGGCTTATTTACAAGAAAAGAACGAAGAAGACTCCCGTCACCAGCAAGAGACGAACGAGTGTTTTTATCAAGTGAAAAACTAGGGCACGAATGTTGGGTGTAATAAACGTAACCAACGTAAAATGTCAACTCAGAATAATATCGTGACGCGTAACAGGTTTGAGATCCTTAGTGATGCACAAGATGATCCAACAGAGACAGAGGCAGCAACACACAAAATCATCCGGCGACGGCAAAACCATCAACGGGCGCCATATAGGTCGTCTCGCAGTAATCCTGGTGAACCAAGCGAAACTTCTGCTAACGATGATTTACGCGGTGAGGTCGGCAGTTTACAACCCTATTGATTGGGGACTCCATGGTCAAGGATATTCACGGTAAGAAGTTAGCGAAAGCAGTAGGGCACCGAGTGGTGGTAAAGTCATTTTCTGGAGCCACAACCAAAGCCATGAGAGATTACTTAAAGCCTAATTTAGAGCTCCAGCCTGATGAAGTGGTGCTACATGTAGGTACAAACGATCTGAAGGCTAAAAACGGCAAAACATCTAAAGAAGTTGCAGAAGCTATTGTTGCTCTCGCTAAACAGATAGAGGGGTCTTCCGAAGCTCAAGTCATAGTCTCAGGACTTGTAACACGAAAGGACAAGCTTAATGATAAAGTCTCAGAGGTGAACAAGCACTTGACGAAGTTTTGCCGTCAGAATGATTGGAGATTTATTGAACACAATAATATAAACGAAAAGGGGTTAAACCGTGGAGGTCTACACCTGAATTTTGCAGGTAACAAGCGTATTTTTAAGAATTTTTATCATGGTCTAGCTCATTGAACTTTTACTATGCCTTCCATTAATGCCGTGCCGTTGGAAGGCAACAGTCAGGAGTCATCGAGAAGTCCGACTCAAAATCCTATTGATCGTTCTCGAGTATTGCCCTCCAAACGCGGTTTTAAGCTGGCCTCGCTGAATATAAATAAATTGATCACTCATCTTGATGAACTCAAGATCTTTTTCGTAAGTAACGATATAGATGTTCTCGCAATTAACGAGACTAAACTAAATGAATACATCACCGATAATGAGGTCAGTATCTCTGGTTATGATATAGTTAGACGTGATAGAACTACATATGGAGGTGGGGGCGTTTGCTTTTATGTAAAAAAAGTCAATTAACTTTTCGGTGCGCAACGATCTTTGCATGGGCAGTCTTGAGAACCTTTGTATTGAAATACGCAAACCTCGTTCTAAATCATTTATTGTTGCTACGTGGTATAGACCACCTAATTCGGTTGTTAGTATATTTTCACCTTTTGAAGAGTTGATTGGGAAATTGGATTCCCTTAATACTGAATTCTACCTTTTAGGGGATTTAAATTGTAATATGGCCGCATCCCAGTTTGACAGCGATACACGCAAATTATTAACTATCACAGATGTTTATGGTCTTCAACAACTCATAACAGAACCAACAAGAATAACCGAAACTTCTGCAACATTGATTGATTTAATTTTTACTAACTGTCCTGACAAGGTGTTATGTTCAGGTGTGCGTCATATTGGCATTAGCGATCACAGCATGGTCTATGTCTATCGAAAATTAGCCATTAATGGACAGAGTAAGGGTCACACTAATATAACCTATAGGAATTTTCGAAGTTTTAACCGTGATAAATTTCGTAGCGATGTTGCATCTCAAGATTGGGATCACATAAACAATTCTTCCAATCCAAATGATATGTGGAATGAATGGAAGGAATCCTTTTTGTCTATTGTTAACAAGCACGCTCCATTGAGAACCACTCGTGTTCGCGCGCGGGGTTCCCCATGGATTACTTCTGAGCTTAAAAAACAGATGCACGATCGAGATATTTTGAAACTCAAAGCAATTAGATCAAAAAATCCTAATGATTGGGTTCACTTTAAAAGACAGCGGAACAAAGTCAGTAGTGCGACTAGGCTAGCGAAGCAAGTTTATTATCAAAATATGCTAAACGAGCATAAGGGTGATTCCCGCAAAACCTGGCAGATCATCAATGAGCTGTCTTCTCGAAATTTCGTGGAAACGTCTGTGAAACAACTGAATGTAAATGCGCAATCAGTAACAGCTCCAGCAGAAATAGCGCACGAATTTAATCGTTATTTTGCTACCATTGGCCCGAAACTTGCTAGTGATATTCCTTCTTCAGATGGCAACAGCTATCTGAATTATCTCACTAGCACGGATAAGGAGTTTCAGTTCCGCCCAACCTCCACAAATGAAGTATTTTCACTGCTGAATAAACTGAAAAAATCAAAGGCAGTCGGCCTTGACAAAATTTCTTCTCGACTTATTCGTGAATGCGCGGATCTTATTTGCAAACCGCTGTGCTATATTTTCAATCAGTCATTAAATGTAGGTGTGTTCCCAGACGACTGGAAGTGTGCACGGGTCACTCCACTATTCAAACAAGGGGAACGTGATGACCTAAACAATTACCGCCCAATTTCCGTTATCCCGGTTATAGCCAAAGTGTTCGAAAGAATAGTTTATAACCAATTATATGCGTACCTAACAAAGCATAACGTAATATGTAAATGCCAATCTGGTTTTCGCTCTATTCATTCCACCGTTACGGCTCTACTTGGGGCTACGGATACTTGGGCTTACAACATTGACCGAGGAAAAATAAACGCTGTTGTTTTCCTAGACCTAAAAAAAGCTTTCGATACGGTTAATCACGAGATCCTTTTATCTAAATTAAATAATTACGGCATACATGGCATTTCTTACAACTGGTTTAAGTCCTGTTTGGACAACCGCACTCAAAAGTGTTCCATTAATGGATCACTTTCTAAAACTTGCTCACTAAGTTGCGGCGTCCCTCAAGGGACTATTTTGGGTCCATTGTTGTTTTTGCTACATATCAATGATCTGCCAAACTGTCTAACGAATTGTGTGCCATGGATGTACGCAAATGACACCCACCTAACATATGCGGGTGACAATACAGGCGACATAGAATCAAGACTTAACCATGATCTAGCAAATGTTAAAAAGTGGTTGATAGCAA
>NW_027179465.1:52500-82500 GCF_036669935.1 Montipora foliosa | reverse complement strand
TGAAAATAGCATTCTGGAATAATTACAGGATTACTCGAATATTTCCCTATTCCAAATGGTGCCTTTTCAAAATCTCCTTAAGCTTCACGTCGTACTGTGATAGTGGTTTTGGTGTCGTGTCCATGGTCACACAACCAATTAAGGGTGCGTTCGATTGACCCTATTCGGAATAAGAGTACTTGCAGTGATGATTTAAAACGGTATGTCTGGCGTTTTGAAGCAACAAGGATAATAAAGATATTCTTAAAATAGCATTTTAGCGGAAGTTTGACAATTTTAATGTGAATCTCCGTAAAAGCGAAGGATTTCTAACTTCTATTCCATGTATTCCTATTCCGGAATTCGGTCAATCGAACGCGCCCTTACTGATGTTATTGACTAGTTTGGTATTAGTGACGTTCACGTGAGTCCAAGTCGTTGGTGGGGCCAACGCTTTGGTTTGAAGTTCCTTTAAAAAGACAGGTTTGAGCATTGCACCCTCCCTTTAAAGGGACTCTTACTACTCAGGATTCACGAGGGACTTACAATTTCCAAAAATAGTCTCTTATGCAACTGACCAATCTGGTGTCATCCTTGGAAGGGGCCCATTCATGGTAAACTAGATGTGCTGCGTCGTCTGTTTGTGTCTTGTTTGGTGTAAAGGACATTATCCGCCTGTCAGTATTGGTCATCACTAAATTATACTAAGTTTCTAAGTTAATTTAAGTAGTACATAGTAGGATAGAATAATTATAACTAAAAGTTTTGAATGAGTGGTAGAAGAATCTGTGTAATTGTAAACCGTATGTTGGTTTGTCAAAAACAAAAAAGTTTGTAAGTTTGGCCCTTTGTATTCCACTTTTGTTTTTTTTCCCTCCTAAATAGTACCAAGCAGTCCCCCTGTGAATGTAACTGCATACGTCCATAATTCTACAACAATATGCGTAGCTTGGCTCCCTGTCCCAAGAGAGAATCGAAATGGAAGAATTATCAAGTACCATCTAGACATGAATAACGGGGGCTCTCATACTCCCTATAAGTATGTCTATGTGTCAGAGGGCGAAGAAGATATCGCTCAGAATGTTACAGTGTATGGACTCCGCAAGTATACAAGTTACACGGTAAAGGTGTCGGCAAAAACGAGTAAAGGCTTTTCACGAGCCAGTAACGATATTAAAGTGACGACTGCCGAAGATGGTAAGTAAACTACATTACAATGGGACTGCCTTTCTTAATATTTTACTGTAAATGAGGGGTGCGTTGTCGAGTAGGGACACGTCACGACCGAGCATTGACAAGAAGGGGTTTGGGGCTTAGGTAACATCCCTCGATATTCGTGTCCACGTCACTGAAAACGATAACGATAATTGAGAGGTTAAGCGTGGCTTTTACGCCAAACGGCAAACGTCGGAGTGAAATTAGGGTTTTGCCAAAAATGGCAGAAGCCTGCTTGATATTAGCTCATTTCTGTCCTGTTAGCTCCAGATATCAAGTAATTTCTCAAAGGAACGAGACAAGTTAAAATGAGAGAATTTTCACGCTTTTATGATAAGCAGGAGCCTGCCGTTTCCCGTTTGGATTTTAAAACTATGTTAACTTAACACTAAGGGACCAAAGTTTTAAGCCTTGATTTCAAAAAGACACCTGTTTATTGTCCGCCATTACTAACTTAAAGATCTTGAGATAGGTGGATAGAGGAGAAAAAGACGTCAAAGGCTCACTAGTTTAAGAATGCAATGCGTGTGTACGCCGCAGAATTAATATGCAGCACGGGAGTTTTAGTCTTTCAGACTTTTAAACTCGCGTTTCACATATATAATAAGCTGCGTTCACAAGCTGAAATTTTAAGCTAGTTAGCCTTTGACGTCACTTTTCCCATGATCCAACCCTCTAAGGTCCAATCGGTCAGTTTTGAACGTGAGTAATGGCGTACCGTGAAATCCAAAACTTACACTCAAAGGAAACGGCCTTTAGATAAAAATCAAAGCTCAAAATTTTGCCAGTCAGGTGTTAACCAAACACACTTTCAAGTCTGAAGGAAAAAAGGAAGTGATTTTTGTTATCACATACAGGGGCACCTTAATTAGTTGCAAAGGAAGCACAAAAGCAAAAAAATCCAGACTTGAACGGGATTTGAACTCATTACCTTGCAATAGGCCAGTTTCGTATTCTTACAGCTGGACTGGATCGAGCATAAAATGGAGGCTAATGCGGGCAAATTAGTTTGCATTTGAAGAGATTTGCTCGCATTAGCCTCCATTTCATGCTAGATCCAGTCCAGCGGTGAGAATTCGAAAATTGTCCATTGCACCACTGGAATCACCAACGCTTTCTTCACCCCTCGCAGCTTTGCCAACCTCTTCTTTCAGTAGTTCATATTTCTCGATCTTTTCATGTTCTTTCTCCTTCACTCTAGTGAATATCAATATAATTTGGACCACTCACTTTGTTCCGTCATCTCGACCGATATGGAACCGTAGCCGAGATAAGGCAGCGTAGCCAACAAGTCCAACTCTCTTTGTAGAATAAAACTTTATTGATTTGGTAAAAACGGAAAGAACTTTTACGAGCTCTAGCTGAAGCTAGCGAAAAAACTGGCGGGTAATAGAATCATTGAGACAGAAATTCTAATACTAAAAACACTCTACGCCAATTATTTCAACCAATGATAAGAAACTTGCTGCAAAATATAATCTAAGGCTACGTTTACACGGGTCCTGACAAATTTTCGTACGGACGAATTTTGTACCTGGACCGCCTATTTACACGGAACAGTGCAAATTCTGTTACAGATCGCAATGGTGTTTACATGGATACGTGCAAATTTTTAAAACGAGTCGCAGTATTTGAGTGGCTTTTTTTAACTCTCTGTTGTGATTGGTTAAGCTAATGCTTTTAGCCAATTACGTTGTAGTTCGCGGCAAATTAAACATGGCGGCAGACAAAAAATTTATGTGGACTGACAAAATAAATGCGTTGTTGCATGTAGTTTTAAACTATAAAGTCGGAAAAGAAGGCGAAGGAGTTGACTGGGAGACAGTGAGGAGCAAGTACGAAAACATAACCAAAATGTTTTTGGAAAAGTACCCTGATAACGACAAGAACAAATTCCCCCGAGGCGGCACTGCTTAGATTGGCCAATCAGAATGAAGTTATTGTCAAACGAAGACAAAAGTGGCAAAAAAATGTATACAAATTGTGCAAATTGGTGTAAATGCGAGTTTCCTGCTGAAGTGTTGGTTCTAAAAATAGAAACATACGCGCAAAGGATGACTCAAGGATATAGTGCATATGGAGGCTTCTACTCATGGACTCCTGGTACTCGTTATTCTCCTCTAACATACCTTCAGGTTTTTTTTTCATACCACGTTGCAGCTCTGTGGAACCCGCATGTCTCATGCATCTTCCGTTGATTGTATCGCGCAACGTTATCATGTTGCCTTTTGTATTCACCGTTGCACTAATTTCGTACATTCGCCTAGAAGGTCACGGGTGACTCAATGTTTCTCCTTGTTGTCACTTATGTCCAGGATTGGACATAAGACACATTAAATTAGATGCACGCAGTGTCCTGTTATGTCTAAGCTTCAAGTATGTTTATACGACAATCCATACGGCAACAAAGGGTATGGTTTGTTAGCCGGTTTGGTCTGAAATAGGAAGAAGCTTCTTCTTCGTCATTAGGCGATAAGGCCGTCAACAAAGCCCTTCTCGAATTATTACGCCAACTGTGTAACAGGTGAAATAGGTCTGAAAAAAGGTATCCAGTTTTCCATTGGTAGGGCTAGCGCTCACATGGTTCATATGGGGTAGAAAACTAGCAGTTCAAATTACACTATAATCAGTTATCAAATTTTTGGTCAGGTCTGAAATAGGGTAGGAAAAATCGCAGATTTTGGTCTGAAATAGGGTTAGGGTCTCAGGAAGCGGGCCTCACACCCCAACTCAATTTTCCTGGGAGTCCCCCCTCCCCCCCCCGGAGATCTCTCTTAATATCGGATTATTGAAGAGCGTTCGACACTCGAAGAAGAAGGGTAGAGTAAGAAAGGATCTCCAGTAAACACGGAAATTTGAGGGTAGGGGCTTGTACGTCTTGACATGGTTTCAGTAAAGCGCCGAGAACTATGATTCGTGCTATTGCTTTGTGTCGAAATGTGTGGAGAAAAATACTACTAGTAATTATTGTTATTGGTCATTACTCTACCTTTTGTTTTTTTTCCTATGCAGCACCGGATAAGGCGCCTACAAATCTAACGGTTATCAAAGTCACGGCTGACTCCATTCAGATCTCTTGGCAACCGGTACCACGGGAATCTCTAAACGGGAAATTATGTGGCTATAAAATTCGTTGGAAAGAGGAGAAAGCAGAACATTACACGTACCAAGAACTTCGAATCAAGGGCCCCAGTGCAGGAAGAAAGAAAAGGGCAGTGGATTATTTAGACCATCCGCCCACTAACTTCACTCTTCGAAACTTGACTGTATACACGAATTATTCAGTGGAAATAGCCGCCCACACTGGAGCCGAAGAAGGACTGGGCCCATATAGTCAGGCCTACTTTATGTCAGGCGAAGGAGGTTAGTGGCTGTCAAAGTACGCCTTATCTAATGAACTATTTTCCATCGATAAGATCAATCTCTCTGGGCTATACACCTTATTCCAAAATAGCCGTCATTTTAGTGTTCTCTTGTTTGCTTGCAAATTAGCCCTTGTTGCTTTGTTTTAGGTTAAGTATTAGAGAATGTTAGCATCGGCAACGAGTGCGAGTACAAGAGCCAGTACAACTTGTACGCGTTCTTGAAGTCGTGCCCTACGTATTTTGGTAAGCCTATAATACGAGTTTCAGTCTCCAGAAAACCACATTTTAAGCTGCTTTTCAGGCTTGAAAACCTCCCAGCAGTGGTTGTTAACGGTTACAAAAATGGAAGTTCACTACGACTGCGCATAAATTGGAAGTGGCCAGGGTCCGTATTCTTGGTCAGCACCATAGCCAGCACCATGCTGACCTGTTACGTCACATTAACGAGTGCGACTTGTAGCAGTTATTGGTGTTTCATTGGTACCACAACATTGGCGTTACGTAAAACAGCGTTCTCGAGATAATCCTACGTATGAGACATAGCCTTCAAATTGTTGAAACTGGTTGGGTGACCTAAGCTGTTGTTCACTTAATAGAGAGTGTCTGTTAAGAGTGAATGGGCCATTTCCGAGTTGCTGTTTGTCTCGGTTTCGAAGTGAGTCTTGGTGCTCAACTATTGTAAGGAAAATGAGCTTGATTTGCATAAGAATACGCAACTCATTTCCATTTGAATATAGTTGTGCACCAGAACTCGCTTTGAAACTGAGGCATGCAGCAACTCGGAAATGGGCATTCGATAAGGGTGTCGTTATGGGATAGGTGGACTCATCAGCACAGTCGCAAATATACCCGTTCCCGCGAAAATTAGTTGTCATGTCCCTGAAAAAACATGGCAGTAGTAGTCACGCGTGACATGGCTTCTTCTGATTGGTTAAAATTGGTGGCCCTTTGTTTGTTTTCGCGCGTCAAGTGTATCTAAAAATAAGCCATTTGTGACTGTGCTGTTGGGCAAGACCGCAAATTGATAGAGAAATACTCTTATCTAATTCTCTCTCGGTGTCCGTTTAATAAGGGGTCCGCTTAGTACAGGTTTGTCTCTGTTTTCTTTATCCTGCTTTAGTTCCAACTTATCCTCCAAGGAATGTGACTGCTTATAATACGAGTGCACACGAGATTAGAGTAGAATGGATTCCACCAGTTCAAGAGAAGATTCATGGAGAACTTGCTGGCTTTGACGTGACCTTCATGCCTTCCCATAATGAATCATCTATTCATCACATGATGATTTTCGGCTCGAAAAGGGAAGTGTATTTGTCAAGTCTAACCGTGTTTACCTTCTACAACATCACTGTAGCTGCCTTTACAAAAGTAGGGATTGGAAACGCTAGCGATATGATACAGACCCGGACTGACGAGAGCAGTGAGTATTTCTGGTCTAATTTGTTCTTTCAAGAGTCCGTCACCGAAACTAAGATTTACCCTTTTGGCCTTGTCCCCATCAGCGTCAGAAAAGTGTCTATTTTTAAACCAAGTTTTGCTGGACAATAAACAATAGACTATATAGGCTAACTCATTGTTTTACCCAATTCAAACCGTTTTGGAATGAAACATTTTTGTTCACGGTATTTCCATATAAATAATCATTAAAATGTGAATGCAGTGGCAGTGTGGCCCAGTGGTTAGGGCGCTTGCCTTGAGATCCGGAGATCCCGGGTTCAAGACCCGCTCTGACCACTCGTTTAATTTGTTCCTGGTAGTCCCTGGTTCAACTTTTCAGCTGCACTTGTAAATAGCCAACTGGTTTGCGTCCGGCCAGTTAGGATTCTCAACATTTGTTGTTGTTGTTCTGTTCTGTCGTATCGTTGTGTTTCATTGGCCCTGAAAAACCCCTATGGGGAGCGGTCAATTAAGTATGTATTGTATTGTAATGCTACCTTTATTTATAATGCAAATACAATGCACAAAAAATCTTAACCCCGAGAGATTTGAATTGAGTACAACATTGAGGTAGCTGATTTGGTCTTCCCGCAAAACTTGGGTTAAAAATACACACATTTCCGACGCTAATGGGGACAAACTTGATACTAGATTCTTGCTCTAGGTAATGGACTCTCGAGTCTTTATAATATACATGCGAAAATCAGTCCGCCCTGCTTATTAGCTGAGAACACGTCAATTAATCCGTCAAACAGTGCAGAAAGTTGAAATCGAGTAACAGAAAAGTTGAAATGGAAGGTCCCGAAAGCGCAATAAAACAAAATGGCGGACTGGTTAGGAGAAAGTAACAACGTTTTAATTCAGAGTTTGAAGGGGAATGGCGAGAACAAAAACACTGAACAAAGCACAAAACTGGCTCAAAGTCTGGACTTTAAAATGAATATAAAGTTTTCGTAAAATTTTTAAGACTGCAAATTGCGCTGGCTCGACCTAAGGGCACGTGCAATTTTCCTTGTCATTGATAATGTTGAAAAATGTCTTTCTACAAATGTCTTCACAATAAGAATCGACCTTAGGGATATTTGCATGCTCTTAAGCCGATGGCACACGGTTCAACATCCTGCAACATTTGTTGCTCAACAAATGTTGAACCATGTTGCACAGAGGTGTTGAACGGAATAGAGCTGATCTCTATTTTCGTTCAACATCGTTCAAGAACGTTGAACGTGCTGAATGGCATTTTCCAACATTCAACATGGCATGACACACTGTTCAACATTTGTTGAACAACAGCTGCAACATTTTTTGATCAACAAATGTTGAACCATGTATCACCAGCTTTAGGCATCACTGTACAATATCCCTGGATAGATAATTGACAATGCCCTTTTCTGTACCTGTTCTATTTCATACTTGAGATACAAGGGCAGAGCTTGATAAAATACTAGTACGGCATACATCAAGACAGATCTTATATAAGTCCGCTGTGCACTGGGCGCTACTTTCTTTGTCCTTTGGTAACGATCTCCGAAGCAGTACTGTCGTCAACATACTTCCATAATACTTCCCATATCAATGCCATTAATAAATAATCATGTGATTTTTCTCGTGCAATTTGGAATAAATAAGTACTTGTAAATTTTCTCAAACACTGAAAATAGCACTCGCCCTACGGGCTCGTGCAATTTTGTTCGTCTTAACTTTACTCGTGCTTATTTATTCCAAATTGCACTTGATGATGTGATTACCTACGAATCACACAGTCATCGAATATTCATGTCTGCCTCCTCTTCAAAGCGAGGCCAAGTGAGAATTGTTTATTTTGCAAGGAATTTTCTATAATTTTTACTATGTTGCTACTCGCACAACAATAGGGCCGTTTATACGATAGAAAATAAGCCGCGGCTTACTCTGGCCTTGGCGTACATAATACGCGAAAGGAACTATTTATACGAGTATTAACTCCCAGGCCAGGATAAGCCGCGGCTTGAGAAAGCCGTGAACGTAGATTTTGTACCATTTATGCGGGGTGTTAGCGTCTTACGTAAGCCGCGAGGCGTGACATATTGTGAAAGAATTTAGTTTTTTTTTGCTATCAGCCCCAGAAGTTCCACCAGAGAACTTTACAGCAGAATCGAGATCATTTGACAGCATCAACGTGAGCTGGAAACCAGTGCCCATAAAACTTCAACGTGGTATTATCATTGGATATAAGCTGGAGGTGAATAGCAGCAATACTGTGTTTCATCGGTTTCCATGGAATGTAACTAGTACAGTGATCGGAAACTTGCAAATGTTCATAGAGTACAAACTGCACGTACGAGCCTTTACACGGAAAGGTGATGGTCCTTGGAGTCATGTCATACCTTTAAGGACGAAAAACAGAGGTACTGCCCTTATCCATTCGTCGTCTCCAAATTTAATTTTAAGAGTTAAGGAGTTTAACAAACGATGACGGCTACGGCTACGAAAACGCCACGAAACAAGAATATCATTGGTTAAAGGAGAAAAAATAATCATGCTGCACGTGCATCATGTATTTTAGCACGTATTTATACGGCTTTTATTTTTTACAGGTGTCAGGTCATTGTTTTACCGGTACAGAAAGTATCCTAAACATTCATAAAAGCTAACCTTAAGCCTAAAAACTTTTGTTTAGGCATAATTAGGCCTAATATAAGGTTAGCCTTTACTGTATGCATGTTTAGGATAAACATTCTTTGCCTTCCGCTCTTGCATGACGTCATAAGAACACGTGATGTTCTTTTTGAGCGAGTTGAGTTTTGAGCATCGAGTGATAACTATCTAGCGTTGAGTTTATAATACAGTCCTGTGATGTGATATAACGAACCAGTGCAAAAAGAATGTCATTTGAGCACACTTTCTGTATTGGTAAAACAATAACCTGTGACCTGTGACCTGTGACCTGTAAGAATACCAGCCGCGTTTTTATAAGGTACTCTGCATAATTAACAGCAACGTGAAATCACCAAAATCTACGTTTCTACGATAACGTTAGTGTACAAATGCGAACCTTTCATGCTATGTTTTTACTTAGAAATCGCTTATGTAAACGAGATTGAAAAATCGCGAAAGACTTTGGATTGTTCAAGGCCACCAAAAACCAAAGTTTCGTGTCGAAAATATGCAGACTTTGGATTGTTCAAGGCCACCAAAAACCAAAGTTTCGTGTCGAAAATATGCCTGTCGAGCAAATGTAATTAAAGTTACAAACAACAGAGCTAACTTTGAAAAACTGTTAGGCTGAGCAGTTTTCAAAAACATCAATCTCAATCTAAGTACTTGTTGTTTCGATTGGCTTGGTTCCCAGTTTCAAGTCGCTTAATGTGGTAAAATATCGTGACACAGCCCCAGATCATTCCATCTCGTTCACGTTCTACAATGTAGGCGAAGTGTCCTTAAAAAAATTAATTGTTACGAGCGGTTTCAGGGCCTCCACAAACTAGACATTTAGTTGTCGACAACTATATCTGTTGAACAGAAAGTCATCGACAACTAATATGTCCGTTGGAAGCATTCCCCTTACTGGAGTATTCCGTTGTCGATTACAAAATTATTCCCGGTAGAATTTACTGCGCATGTTTGTAGTAAAAAGAACACTGACCAAATGCGATAGTTCTCGACAGCTAAAACTAACCATCCCACACACTAGAAAAAGTGGTCAAAAATGTGGTTATCGACAACTATTTATTGTCGACAACCGAGCAATTTCCCTTTTCGAAAACGGAAACTGCTTATTTATTTTGACAACTTAGAATTTAGCGTTTAGTTGTCGACAACTCGTCCCACAAACTGCGTTTTTTAGTTGTCGATAATTAAATGTCTAGTCCGGGGGGTCCTCAGAGTGAAAATAGCGAATCAAAGATTCAATGTTGCATGCTCACGTTGTCGTCAAAACCTCAAATTTGGAGATTTCACGCTGTCGTTTGCATAGTACAACAAAAATATGCGCTAAAATCCGTGGCGCACTTGCAGTACGATGATTTATGCTCTTTTAACCAATGATATCACATACAGGGCAAAATTACTGAATGCTGATTGGCTGAGACGGAGAGCATTTTTTTCTTAATCACGAGGGCACTTTTGTAGTAATCAAGAGGGCATCATTACTTGATCCCGATTGGTTAACAGTTGTTTATCCAGAGCAAGCGAAGATACAAGAGAGTCTCCTTCCAAATTAAACTACTTTTTTGTCCACGAGAAAATTCATTTTAAGCCCTCTTTGGACGATTTATCAAATTGAACTTTAACCGGATGGGAGCGTGCTGATTGCCATTTGTCGCGGCACTGAACGGTCTTCCCTCAATAATTTTGCTCTTTGTGTGATAAACAAGTAATCGCAATGTGCTTTCGTGCAATTAAAGATTAATTTCAATCAAAGTTTCCAACTTGCCTTCGTCGCTTCGCGACTCGGGCAGCTTTGTGAAAACTTTGAAAATACGCTTGAAATTAATCCTTAATAGATTTTTTTACCGAGGGCAATAGACCTTTTTGCAGATACGGCGGCCATTTTGATTTCTATTGTTTTGAAAGACATTATGGGATGCTCAGGGGGCAAATTAATGTGTATTTGCCCCTGGGCATCCCATAATAGCTATTCGAAACAATAGAAATCAAAA
Source organism: Montipora foliosa (assembly GCF_036669935.1). NCBI lineage: Eukaryota > Metazoa > Cnidaria > Anthozoa > Scleractinia > Acroporidae > Montipora > Montipora foliosa. The sequence continues at coordinate 71,864 of NW_027179465.1, read as the reverse complement.
TGGCCGCCGTATCTGCAAAAAGGTCTATTGCCCTCGGGCACATGCGATTACATATACATATAATTTTTTTCTTGGCCTCGTCTATTCACAAGTCTATGCGGGATTCTTTAAAGTGCCCCCTTGATAAAAAATAAAAAATCACTTATTTTTTTTCTTCGGATTTTGAGCTTTCAGTTTTATCCAAAGACTGTTCACTTTGAGTGTAACTTTTGGATTTCACGGTCCGCCATTGCTCACGTTCAAAATTGACCGATTGGACCTCAGAGGGCTGGATCCAGGGAAAAGTGACGTCAAAGGCTCATTAGCTTAAAATTTCAGCGTATGAATGCAGCGTATTATATATGCAAAACGCGAGTTTAAAAGTCTGAGAGCCCAAAACTCCCGTGTTGCATATTTAATTCTGCGGCGTACACACGCATTACATTCTTAGGGTGCGTTTGATTGACTCTATTCCGGAATAAGAATACGTGGAGTGATGATTTAAAACACTATGTATGGCGTTTTGAAGCAACAAGGATAATAAAGCTATGTTTAAAACAACATTTTAGCAATTGTTTGACAATATTTATTTGAATCTCCGTAAAAACGAAGCATTTCTAACTGCATTCCTATTCCGGAATACGGTCAATCGAACGCGCTCTTAAACTAGTGAGCCTTTGACGTCATTTTCTCCTCGATCCAGCTCTCTCAAGATCTCAAAGTTAGTAATGGCGGACCATTAAATAGGCAAATTCCAGTCAAAATAAGTAGGTGTCTTAATGATGTTTTTGGTCACAGGGAGGGCACTTTAAGGAGTAAAGAGTTAGTTACCTGTTGACTGAGTTGGTTGGGCATGGGACTCCCGTGCGGGAGGTCGTGAGTTTCAACTCCAGTCAAGTGAAACGTCCTTTATTTAGCACATTTGGAACTGTAAATATTGAAAACGACTTTCATAACATAGAAAAAACTGTCAAGACAAATGAAAGTTAAAAAGTTTTACAAACTCGGAGCTAAAAGTTAAAACTTATGAAATATTTCGTCCGTTTTTCAACCGGACTTCATCAGTCAATGATGTGGATGTTAAAAAGATGAATTTTAAAAAGGTTTTTAACGCCTCTTGGGGGTTAGAATTGTGTCATAGATGGCTGCTAATTCGTAACCATTGCCTCTGTTTAACGCCGGTTTCGTAAGTTTAATTTGAATAGCTTCTTTTATCCTGCGTTTGAAGGTGTTAACTTCGGTTGATAGTACTTTTGTCTTATTTGGGTCCACCGAGTGGCAATCACGACAATGCTCGTGAATAGCTGATGAACTTCTTGACTAGTGTTCTTTTACTCTGATTTCCAGAGAGCGGGCCGTTTCGCCAACGTACTCCTTGTTACACTTCTCACAATGGATCTGGTACACAGTACCGCATTTCTTGAGATTGACAGTTGTGTCCTTGACACGTACCAATTGTGATCTTAGAGAATTGACGGGTTTATGAATAAGTGTAACCTCGTGTGACTTGAAAGCTCTTTGCAGGCGTTCCGAGATTCCTTTGATGTATGGCGTTGATGCATAGATTTTCTTCTCGTTTTGAGGCTCTTCGGTATCTTCTGTTGTAGATTTTGGATGTGGTATTGTTAGCATCCATTCTGGATAGTTATTCATTTTTAGAGCTTGCTTGACGTGCTGTGTTTCTCTGTTTCTGATGAAGTCCGGTTGAAAAACGGACGAAATATTTCATAAGTTTTAACTTTTAGCTCCGAGTTTGTAAAACTTTTTAACTTTTATTATGCTTCCGGAGCAGGAAACAAATGTTTTTGATTGTGTCATGACAAAGATTTCATTCATTTCTATTAATAATAACAATATTAATAATAATAATAATAATAATAATAATAATAATAGAGAATTTATAATTAATATCATTCATTATTAATAATTAATAAGTATTAATAATTAGTAATTAATAATTAGGGTAAGAATTGGACTGTTGCAGGAAACTACGATATTTCTCCTGCAGTGCCTTAAAACCATGGTTTGGTTTTGGCCATAGTGGGCAAATGTAGACAAATTAAAGTACAATAATATTAATAATAATAATAATAATTATTATTATTATTATTATCATTATTATTTAATAATGATAATTTTTAATAATAATAGTAATAGTAATTTCAACTTACAATATATTACAGTAAATTAAAAAATCTTAACGTAGCCTAACTAGTCCAAACAAAATTTATGTAAAAATATTATTCTTTATACCCGTCGTGTATTAAAAAGTGTGCATTTCTACAATTCAAAAGCAATTATTTAGCCTAAAAAACTTATTTTAAAAAATTGCTACTTAAAAATGTCTATTTAATATCTTCTTCAATTGTCTCGACGATAATAATAATAATAATAATAATAATAGTCAGCAGTGGTCAGTCAGCAGTGGTGCTGGCAGTAGTCAGCACTTATCCCCACAGACACAGACCGAAGGGATATCGTTGATTTCCCAATCATACCTCAAGTGAACGGCATCTCTAAACTCCCTCTTGTTGAAAGCATAGTCCACGTCCTTAAGTGGGATTACTGTCCACCAACTTGATGCACCTTTCTCCATAGCAAGATCAGCCGCTCCTAGTTTTACTTGATAGAGAGTTTCTCACATTTTCACACCTCTCCTGCAAACCTTTATCTTTCTCTTTATGCACGCCTTGATGCAAAGTTCTTGTTACAGTATCATTCGGAGGCTCGTGCGCTGGTAAGATTATCTGCGTTACAAGCGGGGCAGTTATCTTGACTGACACTGCGTACTAAGACTTCGCTTGGTCTTTTCGCTTTATTTGGTGGATCATGTCTCCTTGCTTTTTGTAAGCGTCTTTGAATCATTTTCCCCTCACGCAAAATAATAATAATAATAATAATAATAATAATAATAATAATGATGATGATGATGATGATGATAATAATAATATAGTAGTGTGAATGAAAAGGAATTTGAAAAAATCGAAAAATATCAGGATTTGGCGTGGGACATTAGAAGAGTGTGGAGTGTGAAAAAACGTGGATGTAGTACCGGTCTTGGAAGTGTCACTAAGAAACTTGCACAATGGATCGAAAAACTGGGGATTCGGCGAAGAATTAGACTGTTGCAGAAATCTACGCTATAGGGAACGGCCAGAATTTTAAGGAAGGTGCTTGACTTTTTAAGTACCAAGAGAATGTCCCCAGGGGACCCTTGGTTATCTTTATTTTTAAACCCGTACAAGTTAAAGTGCTTGAAACTGATAGTTGTTTTTGACAAGTCTTTGGTAAGCTTTAAAGCCTGGCCCCAGTTGTGTGAAGGGTGGATAGCGCTATCCACCAGATAAATCACTATCCAGCGGATAAACCACTTTAGTTATCCAGTGGATAGCGCTACGCACCCTCTGAACTACTGGGGCCTTGTGTGGCGAGGAAAAATAGAAAATGAATTAAAAAATAATCATACGCAGCACTCGACTTACTTGTCAGTTTTCTACTGTCAACGTTCGATAGTACTGTGAAGTTAACAATAATTAATTTACCGCAGCTGAACATTTTACCATGTTTTGAATATCTCTAGCTTTTACATCAAAATGTTAGATGGGTGAATGCAAGAGATGGAAAAAGACAATATCACTGGAGGATCGAGGAGGCCATTTTGAAAATGCCAAAACTTAGGGTGCGTTCGATTGACTCTATTCCGGATTAAAAATAAGCGGAGTGATGATTTAAAACGGTATGTCTGGCGCTTTTGAAGCAACAAGGATAATATATATTTAAAATAGCATTTTATTAAGTGTTTGATAATTTTAATGTGAATCTCCGTAAAAACGAAGGATTTTTAACTTCTATTCCATGTATTCCTGTTGCGGAATACGGTCAATCGAACGCACCCTTATTAAACTCAGACTTGCGCGAAAAAACACAGGAGCACTGCAGCACGGCTTGTATTTAATCGTAGGGTGTTTCCTAGTGGGTAAGCAAACCCTTTTAAGGGCAACCAAACTGACAAGGTTTGGTTGCTCGACTTTTGAAACAGGACACGTTTGATTTATTTTTTGAATTTCGAGCTCTGAAGTTATCAACGGACGCTTGTAAGGTAATGTCATGCATTGTCTATCGTTTGGTCTTTTTTCAGCGCCGTCCGTCATTCCAACAAATGTCACTGCAACACCAATAGGAACCACGTCAGTTCACCTGACATGGGCTATTCGGGGCCTGGAGAGAGGGTTCATCCTGCAGTCCTTTGTGGTGTCCTACCGTGCTTTGAAAAATGGGACCTGGGGAGACGCAGTAAAAAAGCATGTTCCGACAAATGAAACAAGTGAAATTTTTCAAGGGCAACAGGTCTTTTCAAAAGAATACGAAATTATTGAAGGGCTAGACGTCTTTACAAAGTATGAGATTCAAATGGCGGCATACGCGGCAAATCTTACTGGGAACTTCAGTCGACCGATAAATGTGACTACAAAAGAAGGAGGTAATAAGGTCTACGAATTTTAAGAATCCTTTGCAGCTGTGTATTTTTGGATGTATCGCAACGCTTCCACTCGTCCCAAAAGAAACATTGTGCAAAGCGTTGCGTTACATCTAAGCGTTGCGTTACATCTATCTATCTATCTATCTATCTATCTATCTATCTACCTATCTATCTGTCTATCTATCTATCTATCCAATATATCTATCTATCTAATCTATCTATCTATCTAATCTATCCAATATATCTATCTATCTATCTATCTATCTAATCTATCTATCTATCTATCTAATCTATCTCATCTCATCTCATCTCATCTAATCTAATCTAATCTCATCTCATCTATATACACAGGTGATTATACAAAATCGCGCGCTCACATTGGCTCGCCATCTCGGATTATCAGCCGATAATCACCTCGACGGACGAAATGGCTGCTAGTAGTCGTTTTGCCGCTGTAAGTGAAGATGATTTCGCGTTGAAGCTTTTTTTTCTCTTTTTTGAAATAGTCACCTGTGTATTTATACTAAAACAATTCTTCGGCGAATAATTGTCAGATATGACTAACCTTCTTGGTTTCATCAGAGCAGTGCTGATGTCTAGAATGGAGGTAAAGCTTATAAAGCCACCCCAAATGTACCTCACATGTGGTACATCTAAGCCATGTCAGAGTGTTCAAACTAGCGAGCTAGTGAGCATGCGCAATTGCTAGCGGCAATGACTCATCCTAGTAGGGTGCTCAATTTGGACAAAGCAAAAGCTTTGTAATGCAAAAGAGCTATATCTAGATCTATAGCTATATATATATATTTTTTTTTTCCAATGGTTGGATTAGTGAGTGGTGTAAATGTTTTGCTACAATCCTATGTATTTTAGTCCTTTTCTTGGTGTTAAAAGCTTTGGCAACCTTGTACATTATAAGGGAATCTTTGCTGACTTTATTATAATTAACATAGGCGCTTGCTATTTCCACTTGACTTCAAGAGGTTTAACTTGTAGAAAAATCTCCAGTTTTAAACCTTTTAGCTGTCGTAACGAGCCAGTTATTAAGTGAAGCTATGATCTTCGCAATTATGAGCGCAATCAATTGCGTAGAGAGGCCCGAAAAATTCGGGACTTCAACGGAGTTTGAACCCGTGACCTCGCGATACCGATGCGATCTTCCTGGGAACTTCAGTCGACCGTGGTTACAAAAGAAGGAGCGGTATCGTGAGGTCACGGGTTCAAACCCCGTGGAAGTCCTAAATTTTTCAGGCTTCTCTACGCAATTGCTAAAATTAAGCTCATAACTGCGAGGATCATAGCTTCACTTGATTTCATATCCGCATTTCATATATATAATTCATTTCATATATCATTTCGTTCGTTGAGCCAGTTATTACCCATCAAAAACTGATAAATTCTTGGGTGGCAAAAGCGCTGATGATCCCGTACATTCTCGAGTTTTCGAATTTTCAAAGCTGGCCAAACGCTCGCAACATTTCAACGCAACATCTTGCAACATTGTCGCATGATGTTGCGACATGTGTTGAACGGGGTGGCCAAACGCACGCAACATTTCCATAATTTTCAACGCAACATGTCAATGTTCATGTGCCCCAGGCCCCTGGGGCGCAAGAAGTGGACCTAACGCGCATGCCCTAGCGCAGCAATATTGCGTGAACGTGGCCAAACGAGCACGACATCATGCAACATCCAAAATGTTGCTCGAAAAATTTGACCGTTTTCAAATTTGATCCAACATCATCCAACATGTTGCAACATATCGCGACAGGGTGGCCAAACGTATGCAACACGTTGTGCCCAACAATGTTGCAAGATGTTGCGTTGAAATATTGCGAGCGTTTGGCCACGCGTTTACAGAGCTTTAGATTCTAGGACGAGAACGACTACGACTACTAGATTTTCTCATAGAACAATAGTGAGCGCGCGTAAACCAGCGTCATTTTGGCGGGAAAAACGTGATACCGGCGTCATTTTAGTACGAGGTTTTGCAAAAATGTTGTCGTGTCACAACAAGTCGACAACACGGAAGCAGTTTTGACATTTTTCGATCAGGAAAAAGGCTCAGTTACCAGCAGTAAGAATAACTGAGCAACCTACACTGCTGACAAAGAGTAAGATTAATCGTCCGGGTTATAAATTTTTTAAGTATTTTCGGTAAAAACGGACAGTCAAATTTCGTACTCGTTCTCGTCCTCGTCGTAGAATCTAAAGCTCTCTATCATCTGGTTTGTCGTATTCAAATTTTCAGAGATGTAGAGGATATTACACGGTGGCGAGAAGATACGAATTTTATGTTTGATTGGCGCGAACGAGTGCATGGGATATTAATTGTTCTTGCCGCAAGAACATAATATTCATATCTTTGAGGTAACGTGTAATTTTCTTTTTATTATTTGGACAGTAAATATACATGGTAGAGATTGAAAAACATTCTTTAATACAAATATTGGATATTAATGCAAACAAAAAAAATGGCGGGATCGTGACGTCGTTGCTCAATAGAGAGCTTAAGCACCCACGTTTTTGAGACGCGGACGGCAACCGGAAGTGACCTGTTTTTCCTTTTAATTTGTTTACACACAATCACATTTAAATTGCTAAGATCTTTTCCCCATTAGAGATGATTAGTATAAAAATCTGGGAGGCACCATTGCCCTGGCAAGCGAAAATGTCTCTTCCGGTTACCGTCCGCCTCTCGCGCGTGCTTAAGCTCCCTAATATAACCACTCGTGTTACATACGAAATATACGCCGCTCGGTTCCCGGATGTAGTGGTTGTATTGATTCTACGTGTTCGTTAAAAAACGATAGGCTTGCGCTATTGAGGAAAAACATGTAAACAAAGATTCTCCTCTATGCTTATCGGTAAAAACTTGCACCCGGAAACACGATCCAAGTCGAGTTCAATCGTGTGGCTGTGATTCCTTGTTCTTTTCACCATTTGTGTAGCATTTCTTGTGCCATTACTGCGATTTTCATAATTCCGCGGTCGCCAACGGTCAAACTACGTTTTGGCTTCCATTAATCAAACTTCCAACGCCAAGCCGAGAGTTAACCCACAATAGACCTTATTCACGATAGCCGCCATGTTGGATTTGCCTTTATCATGCAAATTAGCTACACATTTCTGAGGGGTCAAACAACACAAGTTCGAGAGGTTATAACGAACATCTTAGGCACACATATGATTTGTTTCACGTTCATTGAATGTTTATCACCTAAGTAGTAAAATAGAATGATTACACAAGTTACTTCGATGTTTTTTTAGTGAAAAATGAGCAGATAACGAAGCAGACAGTCAAAATGTCGGAGGCAATCAAAAGATAGAAAACTATTATAAAAGGTAATTAATTTTAAATTCTAAAATGTACTTTTAGCAATGTTAATTCAATATTTTGACGAGCCGATTTTCCGCAATTTGCCTTTATTCCATTGTTTGCCCCCCAGCATAACACATGGCTAATTTACATGACAATTTAATAACCAACATGGCGGCTATCGTGAATAAGGGCTATTGATGCGTGACATAACCTATCAACCTACACTCGCCGATGGAACGCTATTGAATCTCTACGACTCTTTTGACAGACGAATCTCTGAAAGATATCATAGCGGTATTCGATCTGTGAACTAAACAAAACTCCAATTCATTTTCCGGAGGCGGAGTCGATCTTCCTGGCCAAAACGCAGTTTGGCACTTAGCTCTTGAAGGTGAGATTCCTCAGAATTATGAAAATCGCAGAAACTTTACAATGTACCGGATGGCCTTCGACATTGAGCTGATCTGCAAAGGGTTATCTATTTCCGTCGAAAACGTTACTGTGCCCACCAAAGACATCATTTACTTAAAGTGGGAACAAGCCAGCAAACAATCTCAGTATGGGCATGATCATTATATGTAGGAAGCCATAACTGGTTCGACGATCGACAGCGCATATGAAGCATCGGGTCCCGTCTCCACCGCGCATTTCCCTTTCGTGAACGGTCGTTACCATTGCAAACGGCAAATGTTTTTTTTTTTCTAATATAAAGGAAAAAAATGATCAAATTACGTATTGAACCCAGGCTATTCTTGGTTTGCACTCACGTGATTGGACGGCCACGTTAGTGTACAAAACAAAAGCAAAATGTCGCTCGCGTTTTGCATGATAATAGAGCCAAATTCGCAAGTCTAGACTTTTTTGCTATTATTCGTTACACCAATGTTACGTTCGTTTGTTACGTTCGTTACTCCATGACGTCAGGTGCAAGCCAAGGATTGGATTATCAGCGTACGTCATTCACCACTACACTATCGAGTTGCTCGGTCAAAGCTTTAGTAAATAGTAATATATATATAGCAAATAGTTGATTGACATATGTAAATGTGCATGTTTCTGTTCTCAGTACCTTCTCCTCCAGTGAACGTGAGAACCCGCTCTTGGTCACTTTCAAGTGTGCGCGTGGACTGGGACGAAGTACCGTTGGATGACCGCAATGGAAACATAACCGGGTATATAGTTGAATTGAGGAATGGAAGTTGTTTGATAGAAAATAGAACCGTTGACGGCGAGAACAACCGAACAGCAGTGCTAGATGACCTAGAAATGTTCGTCACGTACAACATTAGAGTTCGGGCCAAGACGAAAGCGGGACCTGGTAGGCCCAGTTCTCCTGTAAACGCAACAACTAACCAAACGAGTAAGATCATTGTATTTAAAACTTGTTCTTGGTTTAGATATGTCCACGAGTGAACAATAGATGGTTTTCCCAGTCCCATAACGCAATACGTTTTGGGGAGTTCTTTACATAAAAACAAATTAATACAAGTTATTTACTCTTGGTACTGTATCATGCTTCAGTGAACTGGATATCCATTGTTTTGATGCAAATGACCCTCCAAAATGAACTGTATTATGGGGAATCTCTTTTGGTGATCCACCTTCCCACACGCCTGCTGTGGGAGAACAGTTTAGCTGTTCCCAACCCAGCTTACCACATGTCTTGTATGTGGAGCTGCCACTGAAAGGGGTGCCTCAAACATCAGGTTGATATGCTAGCTGCACTATGCTGATGAGGCCCAGCAAGGCCGAAACAGCCGTCCATGCTGCTATTTGACCGGGTGAAGTGGTCATACGCATGCGTGATGTGTTAGCCACAGCAGGTTGGTGTTATGGGGTGTCACCTTGGTTTTTTGTATTGTGGGATTTGCGAAAGTAGCGAATGGAGCGTTGTCACTCACCTGACTACAATGGATGCTAATTTAATAAACAGAAGAAACTTTTTGCATAAAAATAGAGTTCAATTCACCTACCACCTACCTACCTATTCACCTATCACCTACTCGGACCATCTTTATTTAAACCGCCGTGGCAAGTACAGCAACGACGCAGCTCAACAAGGTCGAACCGAAACCATGTATTTGGGAGTTTCAGCAAGGACAACGTTTATGTCGACGAAGACGCCACTTCAGAGTAACTTTGCGCTATCATAAGAATTTCGCGAGTAGTCCATCTTTTTCTGTTGTACAAACCGGGCGAACTATGCTATAACGGTTTTGAAGAGGCGGTAGAAAATGAGCGGTTCACTGCTGTATGCTCATGTTGTCGTCAAAAAGGAGGGTGTACAGTGCAGGTTGCGGGTAGCGGGTTGCGGGTTAGGGTTTCAGGTCATTGTTTCATCACAGATGAAACAACCCAAACCTTTACAAAGATGCTAAACTTAGCTTAAACATTATCCAGTTTATGCCTAATGTTAGCATTAGTAAAGGTTTGGGTTGTTTCAGCTGCGATGAAACAATGACCTGAAACCTCAACCCGCAACTTGCAATTTACACCCTCCGTCGTCAGAACCCAAAATTTGATCATTTCACGTTGTCGTTTTGTGGAGCACGTCACAGAAGTGTATTAAAATTCGTGCCGCGAGTGCAGCACGATTAATTTCCCCATTTTTAACCAATGATATTCTTGTTTTGAGCGTGACGTTGCCGTAGCCGTAGCCGTCATCGTTGCTGTGATTTCCAATTCGCTATTTCCCCATCCCATTATGCAATACGTTTTTAAATTTTGGAAAATGGGGGAGGGGGGGGGGGGTGGGATCTTTACTTCAAAACAATAAAAGTTGTTTACTCTTGGGACTGTATCATACTTTAGTGAACTGGATATCCATTGTCTTAATGCAAATAACCCCCCAAAATTGATTGGTGAAAACAGAATTGTCAAATACTCGAAATTTTGAATTACGTCACAAATTACATCAATTGAGGTGGGAAGTGGCTAGCAAGAAATTTTTAGGTCTGATCTGACTTTAACTCACTAACTCAAATCACAGTTAGCACAGAAAACTTCCTGCTTGCTGAAACTGTTGGTACTCCTGCTTTAGCCTGCGTGGCTTTCGGTATTGTTGACGCGAGAGGCAACTTAACGAGCGGCGAAGATGTGCGAAGAATGGGAAGGACCGCTTCACAGCGCCGCTTCCCCCATTCTCCGCGCGGCTTCGCCGCTCATTAATTTCCTTTACGCGCCAACAATTTCACCATCTACGCAGGTTACTCCTGTTCCGTTTATTCTTTTCTTCTTCGCATCGTATTTTTGATGTTGTTTTGTTTATGAAGCTTGTGCGTTTGTTATAGAGACCTTTAGATTCTAGGAAGAGGACGAGAACGATTACGAGATTTGACTGCCCATTTTTAGCTAAAGTACTTAGAAGACTTATCATTAACCCGAACGATTAATCTTACTCTTTGTTAGCAGTGTAGATTGCTCAGTTGTTCTTATTACTGATAGCCGAACCTTTTTGCTGATCGAAAAACCCAAAACTGCTACCGTGTTGTTGATTTGTTTTGACACGACAACATTTTGGCAGAACCTCGAACTAATTTTTCTCGCCAAAATGACGCTGGTTTGCGCGCGCTCACTGTTGGTCTATGGGAAAATATCGTACTCGTAGTCGTTCTCGTCCTAGAATCTAAAGCTCTCTAATATTGACGTTGTTCCTCCGACGTTTAACTATTAAAAAATTGTGACAAATATATTCACACCTGCTAAAAAGTACTAAAAACCTTGTTAAGACGACGACGTTTCGACGTTGGATAAACGTCATTATCAAGTCAAGGTTATTTGAAAATTACAATCTGTAACTACTAAAAGAGCAATAGCTGATAAGAAGGAATAGTAAATGAAAGGAACAATGAAAATTAAACAAAAAGTTTGTTACGTATGGAGTCCGTCTGGATATTTAAATTAGGCCGCTTGGTACTCTTAATGAGGAGCATTTCCTAGAGTTAAAAATCAAATTTGTCCTGGCACTTTTCTTAAGACTTTAAATTGGTTTTCTTCTAAAACATTTTTCCTACCGTGAGTTTCCAAAAAATGTCGGCCAATTCACGAATTTTTGTGTTCAGCAATGCGTTGGTGAAGGTGTCGGGCTGTATACCCAACATAACCTGCATCACACAGATCACATTTAAAGTAGTAAACAACACATTGCTGATTCACAACTGATGGCTCTGATACTTTTATTTGTTTTTGTAGTCCCCGACGTCAACTTGACGTTTTTATACGCGAATGCCACCAGCAACTCCTCTATTGACGTGTCATGGAAAATACAGCACATCAACAAACGGCTGAATGAGCCTACGCGTTATCGCCTGTCCTATTGCCCAAAGAAGTATTGTGAGAAGTATAGTGCTGATGACCCCGTAAATCTGAATACTCTCTTCGAGTACAGCCTCGGAAATCTGACAACTTACGTCGAGTACAAAATAAGAGTCATGGCTATGGACATAACGGCCAAAGATGGAACGAAAGTTCTGATTCCAAGCGGAAATTTCAGCAAGCCAATTTATGGAAGGACCCTCGAAGGTGGTAAGAGATGATCTCTGTACCTAATTCTCTTAAGAGTAGTTTCTAACTTTAAAATACCTTTTTTCATAACAGTAAAATGTCAGCTCCACAAAACATGCATCTCGCCTCTATTGCTCTTCCTCATGGCTTTGAAGGGACTCGCAATCTATGAAAAACTAAAACTGCTTGCTGTTTTTACTGCTTTGCAAATTAGTGTCTTCTAGAAATCTTAATTGCGAAGGAGTTTGTGGCGTCATATCAGCAATAGATCCATGGACCTTTTTGCAGATACGACGGCCATTTTGATTTCTGTTCTTTCAAAAGACATTATGGGATGCTCAGTTTGCAAATTAATATGTATTTGCCCCCTGGGCATCCCATAATAGCTATTTGAAACAACAGAAATCAAAATGACCGCCGTGTCTGCTAAATGGTGTATACTCTGACTTTGCAAGGAAAATGGTTGGTGGTAGCATCTAAATCCAAATTAAGAGAAGAACTTAAAGGGGCTATGTCACGTCATTTAACGGTGTTTAGTGTAATCTTTTGTTAATCACGAATTTAAAACTCGAAAATGGTAATGTGGAATTCCTTTGTTGATAAAATTATCATTACATCACAAACAAGATGATTCCGAACAAAACCGACCTTTATCCAGGCAATTTGCCATAAACTTGAAAAAAGTCGGGCCGATTTTTTTCAAGATTACCCAAATGCAATCCCTTTCAATCTTGTTTATTCGTGTCCATCCATGCTTTTCTATCCTTTTGCTGTATTCCTTTTATGTTGTTCAACAGTCTTAAGTGGTTATTGCAATGTTTCATTTTACTTTTTGGGGCATTTTGGGTGTCATGAAATGACATCATTTCGCGTGACATAGGCCCTTTAAATAGGTTAAGTCGGAATATTTGAAAAAAACTTCCACTTAAACAAAAGATAACTTAAACACAAAGGAAATGATTTTTACAACCAAATTTGTTTGAAATTTTTCAAAGAAAGAATGATTGAATTTTACAATCCCTAATTTTTGTTTTCAATTTTCCCTGGTGCCGCCATCTTGAATAATTGTGACGTATTACGGATGCCCTATTGTCAATAAACAACTATAGCTATAGTTGAAGGGACTTAATACAACAATTCAAAATTCTTCTAGTCTTTCCACTCGATGCCATCCGACGATCGAAATAAATTGTGGAAAACTTCTAAGCGATGTTCTTGTCTTAGCTTGTCTTGTGACCCTCTTTCCGCCACACTGAATTGCATTAAATTATCTTAAACTAGTTTCCAACAAAGGTGCAGTTCCTGACCATGATTACAAATATAAAGACATTTTACCGTTGATTGCTCAGTGACCTCGATTCAATCTCAGGTCTTTTCTCCGCAAATAGTTGCCGCTTTTTCGTTGAGAAGAACTTTGGGAACAAGGGTGAAAAACCGTGTTTTGATTTAGCGTGGTTCCGAGTTATCTGAAGTTGCACGGAGCACCGAAGAGCAAATGCAGTCGAACCTCCCTTAATAGTCTATAAGCGACCACCGAAAATGTCAAGCCTAGGTGGTTGTTTACGGCAGGTAGTCGCTTAGGAGAACTCGGACCATATTGAGTTAAAATTTTGCCTTATTAGCAGAGGAGCCGGATATGAACTAGAAATTCCCATGAGAATACATTTTTTGCGGAGACAACAAGACATCGATACCATGGCTGAAATAAAAAATAAAAAACCTTGTACATGACTTGGACTGAACATGCAATGATTGTGTTGACTGCATGCACCGAATACCGTACTTCGATTTTTCATGCTGTAGTTGTTCCGTTAAACTGTTGACTGTTTTTGAGAGATCAGAAAATCAGTTCTAATCTTCCGTAGTTATAAGACACTTAAGGTCGTCTCTTTTAAGACTGACAGAGTACAGTGTATGCGCATTTTTTCTTTAAAATCTTAAATGTTTTATTCATGTAAAAAGTCAATTTCCAGTAAAAATCCGTTGCTTCCCATTGAGAAATTTCCTTCTCTTGTACTACCCAAGAATGCCATAATGTTACAACGCCTTGTTGTCCAATTTCTGCCCTATTATCTATCAAGTGTTCGCTTACGGTAGGTTAAAAACTAAAGAAAATTCCAAACTATTAGCTCTAAAAGTTGTCTCGGTCACTTACGAGAGGTGGTCGCTAACAAGAAGTTCCGAATATAGTGATTTTACTTGGAAACTAATGATATTTTGGAAAAGTGGTCGCTGAGTGGAGAGAGGTGGTCGCAACCGGAGGTTCGACTGTAAGTAATTAATAGTTAAAGTTCTTTGACTTGGGCCATTAAGTTTCGAAAACAGTACAAAACGTTAAGTTTATAAAAAGTTATGCAGTTCAAGCAAATGTTTGTAAACTGCTGTTTGTGTTTTATTTTTAATTAATAGCAATTAAACCTAATGGAACATGACCTTGTTGCAATCACATGTTTTGCTTTCTTTTAGTGCCGGGGGCAGCACCTTCAAATGTCAGTGCGACGCCTGAAAGTACTACGAGCATCTTGGTGAGATGGGGAAAGTTGCCCTGGGATAAGGTCAATGCTAACATTACACAATACACCATTAAATTGTACAACGGAAGTACTCTGGAACATCTACGCAGTAATCATGTCTCTAGTCATGAATTTTCTTTCCTAATAAACGGCCTTGAAGTTTACAGCAATTACAGTGTGCAGGTGCAGGCGGTCGCAAAAACGGGCAGTGGTCCGTTCAGTGAGTTTGTAAACATCACCACTCATCAACCAGGTAAGCCGAGTGAAAAGTGAGGTTAGGCGATAAGATCTCTGGGTTGTCATGGGATTTTGCCAGGGGTTTTGGGGAACAAGGAACGTGGCTGATTTAAACTGGGGAACAGAGGAACAAAGACTAAATATCTTAGGGAACATAAACCATTTTAGGGGTCAAAAAGCTGAGAACTAGTTTGTAAGTAATTCCCGGAACAATGGAACACGATAAATTTTTCAAAAGGAGCAAGGGAGGCCTGGAGGCCCATAATAATAATGCTCGGCAAGCTCGGAGCGACCTAGGGGCCTGTTCCTCAAAAGCTTGGAAAACTCTTCAGGCAGCGTTCACGCGAACGCGGTTTTACATCGACACGGTTTCATGACTTCAAAACCGCGTCAAAATCGATGCGGTTTGCAAATGTTTACACGGACCCGTTTTCGCCAGAAAATTAAAGTCGCGATGGTATAAGCGAGCGCTGCAGTACGTGCTAAATTTAACGACTTTGAATCGAATGATGCAAATTTCGTGCCAAAATAGTAACCGTATTCAAATCGATGCAATTTCGCAGTTTACACGACAGGTGAAATCGTATCGTTTTGAAAGCGCTCCACTTTTGGCAGCGTTTCCAAATCGACCCGTTTTCGATCGGTGTCGTGTAAACAGAAGGCGTAACTGCATCGAAAACAATGCGGTTACAAATGAAGCCGTGTTCGTATAAACGCTGCCTCAGTTTCGGGCTCGAAAAGAAGTTCGTAAAACTAATATCGGATCACCTAGGAAAGCTTCTTTTGGAGCAAGACCAGTGAAAAGGTAACGGCAAAGGTTCGTGACTAGAAGCGTTTTCTTTTGAAAGATAACAAGAGGTTTTTGTCATCCAATATACGCCCGAAAAGCCATGGGAAACCCCCGGGGAAGAACATCTGCGTTTTCGTTAGTTAGTTATCAAAACAAGCAGCAATTTGACTCATGACTGTGATATGTGAGAGGCACATGATTTTACGTCACAAACTGGTTTCTTTGAAAACAGGAATGCAAACCAGTTTGTGACGTAAAATCGAAAATAGACCCATGCCTCTCACATCACGGTCGTGGGTCCAAATTACTGCTACAGAATGTAGTTTTGCCAAGTTTACGTGGCTTGTACGGTACAGAAAAAGCTAGATTCTGGGTAACAATGTTTGCTTTGGATGGGAAGATTTGTATTAGGAACAAAAAATATTTGAGTTTAAGTGCTTTTTTGTAAGAACCCTGATCAAACAAAAAGGAACAGCTTCTCGTCCACCCAAAGTTCAGTTTCTCCTAAGGCACGGGGCGGTGTTCGTCTTTCTCACATTTTGATTATGGTGTGTTAGGTAATATGTATTATAACTTGCACTTGGTACTCCTTTTTCGAAGTGTCTTCTTTGAGTACCCATGAATGGATCTCCGTTTGACGTCATAACGTGCCTTACCCCATTGACTCCCAGGGGTTCCCCACTGACGAGTAAAATAGTCTGGCGTTAGACAGAGTAAAAACTAAGTCTGGCCGGTTTCGGCCGGCTTGGACGTCAAAGGGTTACACTCTGAGTCGTCAGGGAGTTTAATAGGGAATTTAAGGAACGACGACGGCTACGACTACGAAAACGCGACAAAGCAATAATATCATTGGTTAAAAGAGCATAAATAATCGTGCTGCACGTGCAGCACGGATTTTAGCAAGTATGTTTGCGGTCCTCTGCATAACGACGACGTGAAATCGCCAAATTTGAAGTTTTGATGACAACGTAAGCATGTAACAGAGAATCCTTCATTCTCTATTTTAAATTTGAAACCGCTCCTACCGATCTATTTTGAGGATATTTGCCCACATTGTACGACGCGAACTAGACTGAATAATCGCGAAAGACCCTCGATAGAGCCAAGTTATATGTTGAGGTGACGTTTTCGTCGACCGTCGCCGTCGTAGATCTCAAATTAGGGAGCTTACGAAACGACGACGCCGACGGCAACGACGACGCTACAAAACAATAGGTTTGGTGAGCAAAAACAATGGCTCTGCACGTGCGTTTTACATTTTGGTACATTTCTTTGCCGTCATCTCCTAAATGACGACGTGAAATGACCAAATTCAAGGTTCTGTGGAGGACGTTAGCACATGACGATGAATTTTCAGTTCTCTCTGTACACTTCCAACCCACTCATACCAGTTTAATTCCTCGACAGTTACTACACATTTTTAACGCGAAACGACATGAAATAGTTTCGTAGTGATATGAATAACGCGAACTCGTATTTTTAAATGAAGTCCTCGTAGCCGTCGTCGTTCTCGTTTCGTAAGCTCCCTATTCCCTAACAAACGACTACGGCTACGACAACGATAACGCCACGAAAGAATGGTGGAAAAATAATCGTGCTGCACGTGAGGCACGCATTTTAGGGCATATTTTTGCGGTTCTCTGCGAAACAACCGACGTGAAATCACCATATTTGAGGTTTTGAGGACAATTAACCTGAGCATACAAATGTGAACCTGTCATTTTTTATCTCTGAAACTGCTCGCACCAATTTATTTTTATCCGGGGTTGTTCCCCCACATTGGAAGACGTGAGCAAGATCGAATAATCGGGAAAGACTTGCGTTAGCGCAAAGACGTGAGCGAGAAGGAATAATCATGAAAGACTTGCGTTAGTGCAAAGATGTGATGACGTGAGCGAGATGGATTAATCGTGAAAGACGTGCATTAGTGCAAAGACGTGATGACGTGAGCGAGATGGAATAATCGTGAAAGACGTCTTGCGTTAGTGCAAAGACGTGATGACGTGAGCGAGATGGAATAATCGTGAAAGACGTGCGTTAGTGCAAAGACGTGATGACGTGAGCGAGATGGAATAATCATAAAAGACTTGCGTTAGTGCAAAGAAGTGATGACGTGAGCGAGATGGAATAATCGTGAAAGACGTCTTGCGTTAGTGCAAAGACGTGATGACGTGAGCGAGATGGAATAATCGTGAAAGACGTGCGTTAGTGCAAAGACGTGATGACGTGAGCGAGACGGAATAATCGTGAAAGACTTGCGATAGTGCAAAGTCATATTTTGAGGCGACATTTTCGTTGTCGTCGTAGAACCTAAGTCCCTGGTTATAGAATTTCGTACTGAAAACTGTTGGTGTCATCAAACGAAGAACGCCCTGGAATCCATGTCTCTCATTGGCTCGGTCGAGCATCAAACGACCTTTGAAAGCGTGGTACATAAACCCAACCTCGAGTTCAAATGGACCATTTTATAGTCTTTGCTCAGTTGCCAGGCCTTTGAATAAAAGTGAGGCTGAAGTTGACCTTGCTTTGATGCAAATCTCATTGCTTTTTTAATGTAAATCATGTTGCTGTAATGCTAACGAGTTTCTATGTACATGAGAAAGGAAATGAGGTTTGTATCACAACAAGGTCAACTCCAGCCTCGCTTTTATTCGAAGGCCTGGTAACTGAGCACAGAACTGTAAAATGATCAGTTGGTAACATAAATACTCTAAAAGCCAAATTTATAATTAACGTTTTAACAAAGGGAGTTTAAGCCTAATTTTAACAAGAAAATAAGCCTGTGAAGTGAGAAAGCTTCGTTTGCAATTTTTCCTCGTGAGTACAGGCTCGTCATTTACCAATTAATCCGTCAAGAAAGTATCACTGAATCATTAAAGTGGATTTTATATTGATACCGATTGAAAACTGGCCCCGAAATGTTTCGAGACAATTGACAGGCCTGGCTTCTCCCGAAAAAGCGAAGTTGGTGTATGACTTCGTTTTGATACCAATTTAATAGGGAGTTTAAGAAACCATGTCAGCTCCGGCGACGAGAACGTCACTTCAAAATATAAGTTTGAGCTATTTTAAGTATTTCACGATTATTCCACCTTGTTTGTGTTGGACAATATGGGCGAAGTATCTCATAACCGGACTGGTACGGACTGATTAGAAGTAAAGAAAGAGAATGAACGATTCACCGTTGTATGCCCACGTTGTCATTAACGTTGTCGTCAAAACCTTAAATTGACCATTTTACAGTTGTGTACTTAGTTACCTTGACTACAAATGAAAGTAAGGCTAGGGTTGACCTTGTTGTGATAGAAACCTCACTGTTTTTTAAAATGTAAATTTCAACTAATTAGCATGAGAACAACATCATTAAGATAGAGCAAGTTTCAATTGAGTGTCGTAAAACCAAAACCAAAGTAATTACTTTGGCCAATCAAAAAGGACTGAGACAATCCTGCAAACCAATCAAAACTCGAAGTAATTACACGTAGCCGACACAAAGCGCGGGAAAATGTGCACGCGTGAGCCACGATTGGTTTTGGTTTC
>NW_027179465.1:42500-50000 GCF_036669935.1 Montipora foliosa | reverse complement strand
AATATTTATTCCCCAGAGCCTCGAGATGATGCCTTTTGTTTAGGACTGAATTTTATTATATCGAAAGTGGACTATTACTCTTCAGCAACAATAATCTATGGGAGAGTTAAATAAATCTTTTTTTGAGAGAGTGGTTTCTTGATCTTCAGAAGCGGGTCCTATAGATCAAGAGTTGAAACTCCTGGTTCAAATCCTATCCTATCCTTTTCCCCTGCTACCACAAGTCGTGGGACACAGTGTCCGAATTTATCTGTTATACGCAATTTCGAGCAAATTAGCAATTGTGTATATCAGATGAATTCGGAGAGGAGGACATTTTGGATAAACAATACCTAAGTGTAAGCACCCATTTTAAAACGGTTAGCTTTCAATAACTGCTAGGCTATGTCGGTCAAGGTTAGGGTTAGAACCTGTAATAATCATTCTAAGAGTGACTTTCAAATGACCTTGAAAAATAAACGTAAAATCAAAACGTAAACAAAAATGCAAAACATTTAATTGGCTTATCGAACAAAAACAAACGAGCGCGAATTTTCATTGGCTTAGCGAACGCAGATGGAAACAACGTCATCTATCCATGGACCTTTCTGGAAAGTTTCGCTTTGATGACATTTGAAAAGCAGAAATGTGATTGGGCAATCGAACTGTTTACTGCCCATATCAGTGGTTTCTTTTGCAGGAGTAAGGAGAGGCTTTGTTTTAATCTTGCCAAACATTGGTCCGTGAAACAAATTGCGAACACTTTTTCAAGGTCATACGAAAGTCACTCTAAATGTCGGTGTACAGGTCCCGTACGGATAGCGACTGCCTATTAATAGAACATATTCGTATTTTCAGTGTTGGACTGGAACTAGCTTGTAATGGAGGCTAATGCGGGGGAATCTTTTCAACTGCAAATACTTTTTAATATATTCCCCCGCATTAGCCTCCATTGCAAGCAAGTTCCAGTCCAATGCTGAGAATACAAATATGGTCTATTATCAGCATCATCATTCAACAATAAAATACACAACTTCAGCCACAAATGAATCATATTTAAAAGATTGGTCAAAAGAATGACAATTTATTATGTTCATCTCCTTTATCTATTTAGAACATATTAAAAGCGCACTCAAATATCAACCTATTCACAGTTAGAAACGACACTCGCGGAAGGATAGGGAAAGATCCTTCCATTACCTTCACAGAGTCTGTAACCCTTTGATTCCCAGGAGTGATCAGCCTGTAAATTCTCCTCACAATTTCAATGAAATGTCCGTCAGACGTGTTGAGAATGAAGATAATTATCAGCTTAAGAGATGTCATCTTGATATAACACCAAATGCTCATGACTACCCAACAAAGAAATCTATGTACTAGTTAGGAGAATAACGTTTCGATCTTGGAAATTAAAGTTCCTCAATTTCCGTGTGGTTTTTCACCTGGGGTTGAAGTTTGCCTTCTTTACCGTGTACGTAATTTCTGTTATTCTTTAGTTCCCAGTAAGCCGCCGGGCATTGCTCAACCAGAGGTGCTGGACTCAATTTCCGTGAGGTTACACTGGAGCCCAATCCCAAACGAGTTCCACAACGGTATCATTCGAGGATACCGCATCTCGTACGAAAGACTGGTTAACGGCACTTACCAAGAGAAAACGACAGTTCCTCCAGCGAGAACATTGATGCTTTTAAATCTGGATAAAGCTACCAAGTATCATGGCAAAATTCTTGCGTATACCAATGCTGGGGATGGCAAAGAAGCTAACTTAACGTTCAAGACTGCCGACGATAGTAAGTACAGTGTTCCGGTTAATGAGGCCTTCCCGACAACCTCGGTCCCACGACCATTCCCTTCGCATTTCAACGCATGCCCTACCTCTGAAATGACGATTATCGACAATTCCTAATTTTCTCTAAATTGACTACTATCGTCAATAGGCCAGTTTCGTATTCTAACGGTTGGACTGGATCTAGCATGAAATGGAGGCTAATGCGGGCAAATTAATTTGCATTTGAAAAGATTTGCCGAGGACGCTTAGCGCTTGATAGGGATTATGGGAAATGAATATCTATTATTAAATCTCGAACCCCCATGCTTGAACTCGCAGGACTCGAACATGAAAATGTTCGATTAATAACCCTTTCACTTAACCACTAGACTACCACAATGAGTTTTTTAAACAACAGCAGAATCTTGATCATTTTTCTATTTAAGTTACTTGATGAATTGCGACATGATTATAATGCTACATTTTATCTTTTAAATAGTTTAGTAGATTATATAGTAGTTGTATTCGTTGTATTTTTATAGCTTAGTATATTTGTTGTTATTTTATTCTTTAGAGGGCCACAAGTTTATTAGCTCAGGCTATTACGTGCCCACTCCATGAAAATAAACACTTTACTTTACTACTACTTACTTACTTTACCACATCGCTAACTGCCAGAACATTAATTTTTTTTATATGCCAACATTTTTTTCTTCCGAATGCAGCTGTAAACGTGTATTATCACCCGCTGAGAAACAAGTTTAAACAGGAGAAAATGTCGGTTACCAAACCTAAAGAGAAAGCTAGCCATTTTAAAATCAAGCCGTAGACTTAACAATTATTCAGCTATGATTTTATTTATATGCCAATTAGTTTTGGTAAATAACCGGCACACTTACCAGTCAGTTGATCTTTAGTGGTTAAGTGGATAAAAACAGTTCCTTCAAAGTGGGTGCTCCGGGTTCAAATCCTGTCCAGGATTGCAACTTCTACTGTTTTTCTTTTTACCTGCTACCACAAGTCCTGGGACAGAATAATCTAAATCGACAATAAAAGTCAATCCAAAAAAATTAGGAATTGTCGATAATCGTTATTTCAGATGAGGACATGTTACGCATGTCCCAAAGCGAAAGGAAAGGTCGTGGGAACGAAGTTGGAACACAGGCTCTCTCGGTTTCCTTTCCTTGTTGTCATCCTCGAGACAAGTAGTGGAAGGGAATAGAGAGGCTGGTTTTGAGGTTGCCTTCCGGCAATGCAATTTTTCGGAAATGAAGTTATCCTTTGTTACTATTGTCAATAGAACATGCGCCATCAGGCGTGCGAGTTGGCGACAAGAGAAGAAATAGCTTTTCGTTCAGTGGCCATGCTGAATGTTTAGACGGCAAAGACTGGACCTGAGTTTGTAACGTCATCGGATTTGAAAGTATCCGGATTCGATCGTCCACACGATTTGAAATCATTCTGGATAGCGGTTTCAAAAAGTTGCGGATTCGCATCCAGCATTCACTGGAATGGGGCTTGGGAATAGATGTGGAGGGAAGGCGAATTCGTAAAGAAAACGTTGCCTATTCAAAAGTAATCATCAATTATACATTCAAAGGGACGTTAAATATTTCCTCTCCTGCGTCAGACTAACCTAGCGTTGAAGAAAAATCACGAGCAGAGTAGAAAATCAAATTTAATATTCAACCTTGTCTTTGAGTTGTGTTAAAGGGGCTGTGTTACGAAATTAAGCCAAATTCAGCGACGGGAAGGGGGTGGGGGTGGGGGGATGGCCACTGACCACCAAATCACTCAAGGAAGGTTTGAATAGAGCAGCAAATATAGACGAAAGTAGGGATGGGCAAAATTGAAGATGAAAATGGATTTCAATTGGGGTTTTTGAAAACTGATCAGCCAACAGTTTTTCAAAGTTTCTCTGTTTTTTCTAACTTAAATAATGTATGATCGACGAGACATTTATTGGACACGAAGCATTGAGTTTGGTTGTTTTAAAAGTAAGAGATAGAGATAACATGGGTTGTGTTTGTTCACTAGTACCCAGTCAGCCTCCGGTGGAACTCAAACCTGTGAACCGAATCTCACCGACAAAGCTCAATGTGACCTGGAAACCCGTTCCCGAGCAATTCAGGCATGGAAGCTTAACGAAATACATCGTGACGTATCAACGTGTTAAGGTTGGCGACGTAAAGACAGAAGAAGAAGAAGTGAACTATACTGAAGTTTACGCAAATCAGACTCACGTGTCGTTGACCAATCTTGAACCATATGTTGAGTACAAAGTGTCGGTTGCTGCCGCGACATCGAAAGGGAAAGGTCCATTTGCGTTTGTTATAGGAGGTATGAAGTTATACGGGAATCCCTTGGTCCACAACTTTCGCTGCAGTGATATCAGAGCCTTTGTTATGCAAGAAGTAGTAATGATTATTGACAGAAGCTCATGCATGACCTTGAAGCGTTTAACTCTGCTTCAGAGCCGGGTTTTTTTGAGTTCAGAATTTTCCTTATTTGGGTGTAACGTAGCTCGAGCATTTTCCCGCCGTGCAATTTTGATCTTATTTTTGTCCATATTTGGGCATAAAATCCCCAGCTTTGTTCCAAGGAAAAGATTTGCAAGTTACTCGCTTTAAGGTCATGTGCTTCCGGTATTCATCATGCACCAGTCCCTTAATGACTCCTCCCAAATCGAATTTTTGAACGAAATATTCGAACCTCTGAGTTTTGGGATTCTTTTAACGTTAATGTCTTCTCTAGGCTTAAATGACCAGCCGTTTTGTTCGCCCGCGTTCCTCCGTGCACACTGCGGCTGGATCACTGGTCCAGCCAATTGTATTTTCCACCAATCAAAAAGTCGCCTGTCTGCCAAATACAAAATACAATTGGCTGTATACAAAATACAATAGCGACGGGTGCTACGTCACGGCCGTTCGTTGAGAGGAGGATGTTAACCGCAATCACAAAACGGAAAACGGAAAATCGGACCTATGTCTCCTCTAGAGCAGAAAAACAATATTTTCAGTATTACATTTTTGTGTTTGTTCGTTTGTTGTTGTTTTTTATGAGCCATTATTTTAGCCTGACTCTACCCTGTTCTAACCAAAGCCGGAGTAAATATTTGATCCCCTGCGAAGAGAAAGAGAACCGCGCCTACTGGAAAAATATATAGATGTTATTGAACTAGCATGAGGTCCGTACTGGGAAAGTATTGCTCGAGTTCCTTTTCAGGCTCAGTCTATAAACTTGCAAAAAAATGAACGAGACCAATATTTCCCAGTACGGATCGAACAACAATCAAGTATAACGAGGATTTTGTTATATTGGCTCTCTTGCGCAGGGTTTTCTATTCCTTGAGTCTTCCCTCTTCGCCTGCTTCTGTTAACGGTTCTGGAAAGCAAAATTCATACTGGAACTCGTACATGACTAAAAAAAGAATTCCTCGCATTTTTGTTTTTATGTTCGAGAAAATGGAAACAGACAATGGGAACAGTTTGGCAATCAATATGCGCTGCCTCGTGACCGGTTCATCTTAGCGGCCCGAATTGCAAAATTCGGACCTCTCAGAGAGAACCAATCAGAATTCTCCGTTTTATCTCGGACCAGTTTGCCTATACAACTTCTATAATTATCTTATCTCTTCTTATTTTAGCCTTCTGCCATTTCCTCGTTTAACCGTATCACATTTTATTGCATCTTAGTGCTAGTCATTTCTTTAATGACGTTTTGGCCACCACCAGAAATTGAGGTTACTTGTCCTGGGCTTTTTAGGACAACCGCTGCAAAATCGAACTGAACCGCTTGTTCGCAAAACAATTCCACCGACGTTATATACGTTTGTGCCAGTGTTCCACCTTGAATTCGCTATTATCGTGAATTCTTAATTTGCTTTGAATTCACTACTATCATTAATTTAGAAGACTAAGAGCTTGGTATCGATCATGGGAAATGTCATATATTTTTTAAGATACCACTCAAGTGTATCAGTGGACATAGGACTCGTACGTGGAAATGTTGATTAACCCGTGACTTAACCACTTGACCACCACCACACTGCTAACTGCTCAAGGACAATATTTTAAACACTATTTGACAATGCTGTATTATCATTCGGCAATAAACACTACAAAAGGTCTGTTGCCAAACTTCAAAATGAAAGCTTAGGCCTAAATTAGTAATCTAGCTTAAGCCCAATTTTCAGCAGCGATTTTCTATGGGAGACTTGAATAAATGTTCTTTTGAGAGTGCGGTGTCTTGATCTTCAATGGTGAAGTGGAAAGAAGCGGTTCCTATAGAGTAGAAACTCCGGGTTCAAATCCAATCCACATATATGATTTTTGATTACCTTATTTTCTCTGCTACCACAAGTCGTGGGACGCAGTGTCCAAAATTAACGACAATAAACACGATCTCCTCCTGAAATGAAGGATTATCCTTCATTGTTAGTTTGCTTCAAATGAAGTATTATCCTCCCTTTAGATTACTCTGTCCCCACTTGTGGTAGCAGATAAAAAGAAAAACTAAAAGTAAGTCCCTGGATTTGAACCCGGAGCACTCACTTTAAAAGAACTGTTTTTATCCACTTAATCCCTAAAGATCAACTGACTGGTAAGTGTACCGATTATTTACCGAAACTAATTAGTATATGAATAAAATCATTGCTGAATAATTGTTAAAGTTGTACTATTATCACAAAAATCATTTCCTTTTTTTCTTCAGATTTTGAAAGCGTGTTCGCTTAACACCTAACTGGCAAAATTTTGAGCTTTGAGTTTTATCCAAAGGCTGTTTATTTTGAGTGTAAGTTTTGGATTTCACGGTCCGCCATTACTCACGTTCAAAACTGACCGATTGGACCTCATAGGGTTGGATCTAGAGAAAATGACGTCATTTACTCGCTAGCTTAAAATTTCAGTGTGTAAACGCAATTTATTATATATGCAAAACACTGGTTTAAACGTCTGAAAGCCCGAAACTCCGGTGCTGCATATTAATTCAGCCGCGTACACACGCATTGCATTCTTAAACTTCATTTTCTCCTCGACCTAGCTCTCTCAAGATTTTAAAGTTAGTAATGGCGGATCAATAAGTTAGAAAATTCGAGTTAAAATAAATACGTGTCTTTTTAAAACTTTGGTCAGTTAGTGTTTAGTAAACATAGTTTTTAAATCCAAAGAAAAAAAAAGAATTGTTATTTTGGTCGTAGTACCACTTTAAGTCTACGGCTTGATTTTAAAATGGTTAGTTTTCTCTTGAAGTTTGGTAACCGATATTTTTCGCTTCGTAAACTTGCTTCTTAGTGGGTGTTAATACACGTTTACAGCGGAATTTGGAAAATATATATATTGACATTAAAAAAAAATGACATCCTCGCAATTAGTGATGAGGCATTCTATACTGGTTAAGTGAAGGGTGTTATTAATCAAATGTTCGCAGGTTCGAGTCCTGCGAGTTTAGACATTGTGGTTTGGCTTTTTTAAAAAATATGTTCATTTCCCATGATTCCTATCAAGCTTTCACTTGGAGCACAGGCGCCCCAAGCTCAATGTGACGGAAAGCCAACAAATACCAACAAAAACCTTTTACCTTGAATTCCACGGTGGATTTGTGGTCGTGGGAACATTTTATCCAGGAATATTTTACTCAATTTGGTGGGCTCCTGAGAATCTATTACCTAGCCTTGGTCAAGAGATTATGAAGGTAAGAGAAGTAATCCCTCATACTGGCCCTATTCCCATCGTAATCCCTCTTAGGTTATT
>NW_027179465.1:22500-32500 GCF_036669935.1 Montipora foliosa | reverse complement strand
GCGAGGCAAAAAATGTAAATAGATTCCCTTTTCCGGGTAGCAGACCTTCTTGGAAGGGAAGATGCTCTTTTATCAGTCCAGGGACTCCACTAACTTTGCCTGCTCTATCTTGTAGTTCGTATCTCGCGCTTGTGGGGTAATTGTTAGGAATCCGATATTAAACGAAATATGTAATCTTTTCCTGTAGATTGCAGCCGAACAGAATTCGCCAGAGTATCACTTAGGCACGAGACGAAACGCAAAATATGAGCCAGGTATTGTTTAATTTTAGATACATTATGTCTTAAAAGGGAACATATTCTTGGTTTGCATCCATGTGATGTGACGGCCATGTTGCAGTGGAAAACAATAGAAATAACCCCACAAGTTTTGCATAATAATAGATATAATCAAAATTACTGCATTGTTCTGAACACCTACATGGCCGTTCTGACGTCAGATGCAAACCAGCAGTACAATGGGAACAGATAGCATTGAATTAAGTCAAAGGCTACCTTTTTTTAATGGCCATATTGAAAGGTTTGGTAATGCAAAAGTTACGCATATAGAATTCAACGATGTTTGGTGTTGATACGGCGCCATATGGTTCAGACTCAATTCTAAAATGCGCCACGGCCTTGGATTAAGTTCGCGATTGGTTTGGACGAGGTTCCTAGAACCGACTCAGACATTGCTTCTGATTCAGGTTCGTTTCCCGGAAGCGAAACGTACTCGGGTTTAAATCGATACTGGTTCGGGCTCGAAAACGGAACCCGCACTGACTTCGATTTGGGTTGGGTTGAGTTTTCGGCAGTTTCGGGCTCGACTGGATTCTTACCTTCTCAGAGGAAAAAAAGCGAAATAAATTTTCCCTGTAGAATACACTGTATCATCCACATAACTTTATTACTTTTCTTCTTTTCTTCAATTGAAAGGCAAAGAATACCATAGTCTGGAAGAGGTAACCAAAGCTCTCTTGAAAAGAGAAGTCCAAGGTATTCTAGTGGATGCATATTCGGCTGGTCTCAGAAATGACCTCTTTAGCAAGTTTGAAGTCAGCGAAATTGTTGATTACAAAACTGCCTACGGAATCGTGCTCAGTCCCCGCTCGACTCCTCTTCGCAAGTGTTTCCATCGCTACTTACAGTCACACAGAGCGGAGCTCTTTAAGATGATAAAGAGCAAGGTCAGGCCTATCCAGGTGTGTCTTCTATTTTTTTTTCAATTTTCAATCTCAAATATTGCCTTTCTAGTGTTTTAATTGGCTCACGTGACCAGCATCTATATTGGATGATTGAAAAACGCGTGGCGTGGAATTTCTCGAGATGTAATAGAACGATTATTCCCGCAGTCGCGCTTGTTGGATACGACATTGGTTATATTAGATTATTATAATCCATTCAGATTCACAGATGTCCAGAAATGCACATAATTAGATGCATTCCGATTTCAATAAGCGTCACGAAGTGTCCCCTTGCTCTTCTGTCCAACTTCAACATCACTCATGTCACGGAATACGGACAAAAAATGTCACAAAGTGTCCCCCAAATGCTGCTCTTTAAGTAAACATTAACTGCTGCATTTACCCTAAGCTAAAAATAATGCTAACCTTTATCCTTACCTTGTTGTTGAATAGATAGCAATTGCCTAGACTTAAAGCGACACTTCGTGTCGGATGTCAAAATTGAACGTGCATCTAATTAGGTGCATTTCTGGATATAAGCCCAAGCGTCATAATGCGTCAGCAATAAAGCGAGCTGAAAACATTTTTTTAGCTCTGAGAAAGAATGGCCGGCAAAAGCCGTTTTCCGTTTTAGAGGAATTGACCGAGGCAGATAAATAAAATCAACATGGAAGAGTTGTTGATCCTGGAGTTTTTCATAAAACAATTATTCTACTCGGGCTTGCTGGATATGAAATGATTACAGCCAACTCGGCGCTACGCGCCTCGCTGGTTATCCATCACTTCATATCCAAAGGACGGTGTCTTCTACTTCAAAGGTATGATTTTCACGGTGTATAAATATGCGGGAAAAGAAGATCTTAACAAGTGTTACTGAAATCCAAAAGAAAATTGGGGGTAACCACGCATTTTTCAAAGATAATTAATCAACAATAATTGTAAAAAGCTTAAAAATACAACGCATTGTACGGCGTTCTTTTCCAAATTGAAGCTTAATTATCTCTGAAAAATGTCTGGTTATCCCTAATTTTGTTTTAGGATAGCAAGAGCACTTGCCAAGTTCTGCTTTCTCTGCATGGTTTTAAACCGCGCAAAAATATCCCTGTATTAGTGAGCATCACCATAGAAACCCGAGTATCTCGAGATGCGCAGAACGTGTATGCAATAACAATAAAGTTATGATCCTCACAGTTATGAACGCAATTTTAGCAATTGAAGTCCTGAATTTTTCAGGCTTCTCTACGAAATTGCTAAAATTGCCTTCATAACTGCCGTCATTAAATTCTTCATTGATTCCCAGACCTCCAGTTGGGTGTGACATGGTAAGAAGTTGGTAACGCCGAATTTTCTTAAACCAATATCGTATCCCAGCAATCACAAAATAATGGAATATTTTTTAAATTAAGTTTCATTAGACTGTAAATTGTTTCAATTTTACAAAATGACCGTAAGTTGTTTTAATCTTACCATCCAGCGCAATCAGTTTCCATATAAGGTAACTGCAGCAGGTATGTCCAGAAAATCGTATGAATGCAAGAGCACTTCGTGATGTCTGGGCACGAAAGTTGTTTTGAAAGTTCTCAAAATTGTACGAGGAGTGGGCGAGTGCAATTTGAGAACTTTCAGAACATCACGAATGACCATAAATGGGCCTTATTCACGCGGCGGCCATATTGGCCATAGAAAATAGATTTCGTACCCCGACCCCAGCCTCGAGTTGAAGTGTTTGGGAACGAGTCTCGATGGGGCAAAACAAAACTTTTCAGCCCCTCGGGACTCAACATGGCTCCTATGTGATTAAGGCCCATTACCAAATACCCGAGCACGTTCATAGCATTCTTTAATTTATTAATTACTCAATCGCTGTGTTTCCCTAGCAACTTCCTAGAAATTTCAAAAGAATTTTTGTTTCAAAACGAGGGCAGTAGGTCTAATTAAGATAAAGACAAAAAAAAAATGTAAAAGTGGTCGTCATTTATGAAAGTGAGCTATAACTTAAAAGGGAAAAGATCGTTTTGAGGCATTTCAATCATTTATGACTTGCTTTTGAATTCATGAACGATCCATTTATTTGATCAATTTTCATTCCAGACCTCTAATTCTACCGACAAGGAAGAGGTCGTCTCAGGCGGTTTGTTTGATAGCTCTTCGGAAGAGTTTCGTAAGGCTTTGCGATACGCAAGTATAAGCCTCGGAGTGGCCCTATTTTTCTCGCTGATGTATGAAGTTATACGTCGCATACGATCAAGAGAGAAAGTGCATCAGAAAGGTAAGGAATGTTTTTGCTTGTACAATGCCCTCGAGCCTCCCATTAACGACCACCAGGCCTGTCCCGATTGCGCTGGGAAAAATTCTAAAAAACATTGCTTCAAAACTGGCAAAAAAAGCACTCAAACGTTGCTCGAATTTTCAAAATAGTGTTCAAAAGTCGTTCAAAGGTTTAAAACATTCCCTTGGAGAATTCATCACTATGACTCTTTTTTTTACCAAACGGGCCTACCGTTGGTTACATAATTATGTTCTGCGCACCGGTGGCTCAGGCTAGTTGAGCGTCGGGCTACAATGCGGGAGGTCGCGAGTTCGATTCCGGCCGGACCAAACCTCAGGGTCTTAAACCAACTGAGGAGAAACTGCTGCCTTTGTAGTTACATCCGCAAATGGTTAGACTTTCAAGTCTTCTCGGATAAGGACTGTAAACCGTAGCCTCCTTCTCACAACCCTTTTTGTTCAAAAAAGTCCGTGGGACGTTAAAGATCCCCGGGGAGGACTCCCATATACAATGGGGAGGGATTCTTGTCGAAATTTTTAAATTAACCCCCTAAAGGAGACCAATCTGGGCGTGGCCCAGACTTCTTTTTACCCCTAAAATAAATATACACTTTTATATTTCTTCGGGCGCAACCCTAAGGGAGACCTTCACGGCTAAAGAAGACCTTCACTGCCCAGAAGACCTTAAGTGAGACCAATATCCGAAATTTACACCCCTAAGCGAGACGACGAGCATCCCTCCCCTTTTTATATGGGATTCCCCCCCCCCCCCCCAATCCCTTTCCCGGGGATAAAGATGCCACACACTGATCGAAAAGAGCAGGACACGGAGTTCCAGTGTTATAGGCGGGCTCCTATTAAGGACCACAAGTTCATTAGTCTATGGGAATCACGTGCTACGCCGGACTCCCGTGTAAAGGACTTTCGTGTAAAACGTTAACAGTGGTTTTTTTAGCAAAAAAAATACCTTGGTAATATGTGTTTTGAAGACTGCATTGCAAAGCAGTTTGTGAAGTAAAATCTAGAATAGACCATTGCCTGTGGGTCCAAATTAATTGCTGCTAGTTTTGATGACTTTGCGCGTCTTGCCCGGCAGATAAGAAGCGAAAATTTGCGGTAAGAATCGTCAGACATGTTTGCTTTCGGTGGAGAGATCAATATCGTAGACTAAAAACAATTGAGTTTAGGTGCACTTTAAGTTTAATATATTTTTGATTTCCAGTAAATTTCAAGGAAATTCTACAAAAAGAAATGAACATGCTAGTGGAGGAGTTTTTTCAGCGCATGCGCAAAATAAAAGAGGCCCTAGGAGAGAAGCACAGGAGGCAAATAATACGATTTTGGAAACTGAGAAGAAAGACATCTTTCGAAGCACGTTGGCTGAGAATCTCTCAAGTAACTCCAATACACTCCAAAGAAGTGACGGTTACTGAACTAACTTGAAAGAGAGCCTATAAGAGGAACATGACGACTTTGACGAGAAAATCATCTGAAAATAGGGACTTTAACTGAAGATCTTCGACGGCGAAGGCGACGAAAACGTCACCTCAAAATATAACTTTACACTAGCGTAAGTCTTTCGTGATTATTTCATCTCGTTCGCGTTGTACAATGCGGGCGACGTATCCTCAAATTAAATTGGGTGCGAGCGGTTTTCAGCGTTAAAACGTACAGAGTTCCAGAAACGTGCTAAAATGCATGCCGCACGTGCAGCACGATTATTTTTCCTCTTCTAATCAATGATATTCTTGTTTTGTTCTGGCGTTCTCGATGACGACCGCGTCGTAGATCTGTAAGTAGGGACTTTACGATCTACGACGGCGACGTCAACGAAAACGTCGCCTCAAAATACTTTCTCGAAGTTAGGCCATTTCCAAAGCGTCGTACAATGTGGGCGAAGTGTCCTAAAAAATAAATTGCGCTCGCGTTGTCGTCAAAACCTCAAATTTGGTGATTTCATTCCGTTGTTGTGCAGAGTACCGCACGACTTTGTGCTAAATGCGTGCCGCACGTGTGCAGCACGATTATTTTTCCTTTTTTAACCAATGATATTATTGTGTTGTGACGTTTTCGTCGACGTCGCCGTAGTGGATCTTTAAGTCCCTAATATAAACTTGGGCGCTTTGCAACCATTTCGCGTTGCTCGGTGTGTAAACTGCATAGCTATTATCCAGGAAATAGCCAAAAAAATTAGTTATTTCATGTCGTTATTAGGAAGAAATCCTTCTCGTCGAAGTCGTTGGGCAAGGGTTACTGTTAGCATTAATTCCGCGTAGTTCTTTAGTGCACGGTTCTTATGTTCAATAGCTCCGTCCAAACTATTCATACAGCTTGGTAACCTACCTGGGCTGGTTACCAGGAAAGTACGCCTTTTCACGGTAAAATTTCAGATATAATGGAAAGATAAAGCATCGTATTTACGTGAAACGGAAAACGCGAAACGGTGTGGTGCTGCTTGTCATAAACCACATTAAAATTAATTCTACCTCGTCTCTCTCTTATGAAAAGTTACTTGACACCTGCTGCTAACACGCAAGAAATAAACTCATATCAAACGAATTTCTTCAATTTTTGGCAAAACGCAAATTTTAGTCCGACGTTTGCCGTTTATCGTAAAGGTGATGTTCAATCTCTCTAAGATCTCTGTACCCATACGGAAGACCTTAGACAGCAATGACCAGAACCAGGTTGCTGACCAGCGGTTTTCGTTAAAACATTGGCTTGCTCGGGGGTGGTCAGTCTCGCGGGCTCAGAAAACCTGGTTGTGGTCATTGTTATTTTAGGATTTTCTACCCATACAGATCTCGAATAGACCTCTTTACGATTGCTACCTGGCCTTTAAATGAAAGTGAGGCTGGTGTTGACCTTGTTATGATACAGACCTCCCTCCTTTTCTTATGTTAATGATGTTGTTGCAGAATTTACAGAAGAAAAGCGGTGAGGTTTCTATCAAAACAAGGTCAACATAGGCCTCACGTTCATTTAAAGGCCAGGTAACTGAACACACAACTGTAAAATGGGCTATTGGTAAGGGCTGTATAATCGTTGTTTTTGATTTTTTATGCATTTGTGTTTAAACCAAGTTTACTGCACTATGCTAGAATACAGGAAATAGTATGAAAAATGAAAAATAGGGTTAGACACTCGCCCCAGCTATATCATCAGCGAATGATTGGACGACACTGTTTGCTTCATTTTCAAAATGGCGTTGTTTACCTTGAAAAGGTCCATTTTGTAACCTTTATCAACTGATGAAACCTTCACCTCCACGCCCAAGGTAAAAGAGAGCTATGGCATCAAAGACAACGCTAACGAAAACATCAGTTGAAAACACTCATTTGGGCGAATGTGACTATTTTGGGAGCACTTTATCTTGTTCGCGTTGTACAATGTTGGAGAGGAAATCTTTTCGGCGTTTCGTCGCAGTAAGAGATTGACTGTTGAATGCTTACGCAATCGTCAAACCTAAAAAAATGCATTTTCGTTGTTCTTGTGCGAAGCACGCGAAAGAAATGTACCAAACTCCATACCGCACGTTCAACACAAGTTTTTACTAATTAAGTTTCACAAGGCGTTAAAACTTCCCGGAAAGCGCAAAGCAGGCTAACGTACAAGGCATGCCATGTAGTCCGATCAAAAAAGCCGGCGTGAAGATTTCGGGATGATCACACGAAAAGATCCGTTATTTATCGATTATAGAAGAAGACGCATGATTTTTGATACGAATGTAGTTCTTAGGCGAATGCAAATCTATTCATATACAGTAGAAGTAGAAGTAGAGTAGAGTAGAGTACAGTAGAGTAGAGTACAGTAGAAGATAGTACAAACAAGATTGTTATACTTCCCAACTCAATTACGTTTTCCGATTGAAGTAGAACGTGTCACATGTCATGGGTCAAAACTCGCTAACTTCCCAGGAAAACAACCACTTGAACTTTCGATTCGCACGTAATCAGGAGGTACACCTTTGAAACAGCAGCAAATTCCGTGTAAGAATCCGTGTATTGTTCTCTTTTGAGTTGGGAGGTATAACAAAACACTTAATGACTGGCCCCAAGGGAAACAGTTAACAGTTTATACACAAAAATATTTGTAACCACATCTGCTAGTACAATAATAGATACTAGTGGTGTTCAACAAGTCCGGGGAACTTTCACATTTCTACTCGTATTTATTAATTCGAAATTGTACTCAACATCGTACGAGTTTGTTAACAAAACAGGTCGTTTTCAGGAAATCATAATCTCGACAGCATTGTTCATTCCAAGGGTAGGCCCTAGTTTTTTAAGGTAGATATATAGTTGCCTTGTCTAAGGTTACACACGTACAGTATCAACATATACATGTTATTAGAAATTCTTTCCTTCTAATAAGAGTTTCTTTTGATTCAACCACGTTGGTTATTTGAAAGCAATTAAGAATGAAAGTAGAGCAGTTTTCAAAATGACTGTCGAAAATAATTACGCGATTGCAATTTCTACGCTAAGTGATTGGTTAAAAAATTAATTCCGCGCCAGTTTATCAACAAATGAAAAGGAAAACCAAAACCACGTTTTGCACGCGCGATTTTTCCCGCGCTTTGAGCAACGTGCCTGGAATAGGCCATTTTACAGTTGTTTGCTCAGCGACCAAGCCTATGAATGGCTGCGAGGCTGCCGGTGACCTTGCATTGATACAGACCTCACTGCTTTTATCGTGTAAATTGTGTTGTTGTAACGCTAATTAGTCCATATTAACATTACAAAAGCATGAAGGTTTGTATCAAAACAGGGTCACCGGCAGCCTCGCTTCCATTGCTAGGCCTGGTAACTTAGCCACAACTGTAAAATGGTCTATTGCTTGGGTTTTGGATCGTTTCATTGTACTGTTTGCATCTGCTATGGTTGGTTGAGGTAATTACCTTGGTATTTGTTTTACGACATTCAATTTAAAACCGCTCTATTAACTGATTTTTATTCTGTAGTAAAGTTCTCGCAAAGGAAAGGTAAAATTGTCGCAATACATCCAGGAAACGTTTTGGCTCCATCCACACAAATTCGTTGTCATTTGAAAATGCTCGTTTTTCGATGCGTTTATAGGAAGTTAAATAAAGCAAGGACAAATGGGCAGCGTCCGGCAACGAAAACGTCACTCCAAAATATAACATAGCGCTATCGAAAGTATTTCGAGATCATTCCGTCTTGTTCACCTTGTACAATACGGGCGAACTATCCTGTAACTGGATGGATACGAACGGTTTTAAAGGAACATAGAAAATTAATGGTTTAATCAATTTTTGTTTTGTGGAGTACGGCAAAGAAATGCACGGAAATTCGTGCTGCACGTGCAGCACGATTATTTTTGCTTTTTTAACCAGTAACGTTCCTGCTTTGTGACGTTGGCGTTTTCGTAGCCGTAGTCGTTGTTTAAACTTCCTTCCGGCAAAATCGAGCTTAGTGTAACGATCTCTAAATACAACTGAGGATTGAACAAGTGTGCTTTGGGGACGCACTGGGTTTCGTTTTCTTTGAATCATTATTTTGAAAACTTTTAAATAGCTTACGAGCATCACATATTCGTGAACGGGTGGACCCCACTGGAACAAGTTACATGGAACGGGAACAATCACAAAAAGATCAGTGACGGGGGTTTGCATTAAAAATATCGGATTAATTTAATTCCCCAAAGGAGCCATATTCAGACTTGGATCTACTTTTTTAAATACATAATAAACACAATTTAGATAGCGAGAATTTACAGCTGCATTGCTTTCTATTATTTTAAGGAATTACCCATAAACAAATAATCCAAGCATTATTATAAATCTTTGGTTCATTTAGCTATAAAAGATACCTATAATAGTAAAAAATATGGAACTAACATCCGTCCATAGTGGGTTACGCCGGTGACACACGGTTCAACATTTGTTGATCAACAAATGTTGAACAGTGTGTCATGACATGTCGAATGTTGAAATATGCCATTCAACACGTTGAACGTTGTTGAACGAAAATTGAGACCAGGGGCCCGTTTCTCGAAAGTCCCGAAAACGTTTCGGGCCCGAAAAGTCATTTAAGAAACTGCCAACAGCTTGTTTTGGAAAGCCGACCTTTTAACATGTTTTCAAGGTAGCAAAAAGAAAATTTACTGTGAAGTTTGACGATTCAAGTCCTCTCCGTTCTGAAGAAACACTGACAGAGGGAATTGTGACACCCGAAAATGGCCCGTAAAGTTTCGGGACTTTCGAGAAACGGGCAGCAGGGCGCAGTTGCTCAAACGATGGATAGCGCTAACCGCCGGATAAATCACTATCCACTGGATAACTCAATCAGTTTTGCTTGTGATTATCTGCTGGATAGTGATTTATCAGGGGGATAGCGCTATCTATCGTTTGAACTACTGGGACCAGCTCTATTCCGTTCAACACGACTGTGCAACATTGTTCAACATTTGCTGAGGATTTTGCAACATTTGCTGCAGGAGGATGTTGAACCATGTTCGTGAAACTAGTGTCGGATCTCATTATGGAATAAATTTCTTGCCGAAAACGTGTTGCATAAGATTAAAAAAGAAATCCAATTTGCATGGAAT
>NW_027179465.1:5000-17500 GCF_036669935.1 Montipora foliosa | reverse complement strand
AAGAGTAGGCCTGGTGTGTGCTGTTAACGTACAACCTGGATTTTTCAATGATCTTCGCGGAAATTACATTCTGTCCCTCAATAAACCTAGAAACCAGTTATGGTCTTAGTTCTTTTTTCTCACGTATCAGCTAAGTTGCGGAATGCGCTACCTGATTTATCCGTACCTATGAGTTTACTGGTTGTAAAAGAGAATCCAGGGTCGCACTTTGTACAGCGGTTTTTCTTTTTGATGAATATATCTTTAAATATTATGTATATAGTAGGTATCTGTATATGTTATGTATTTTAGCCGTAAATTTAATGTCTCGGAGATATTAGCTCCTGTAGTTATTAGGAAATTCGAGATGAAATAGAGCTTATGCCTGTATGTATGTTACCTTTAGCAGGGCGCATGCGCACACTTTGTAATCTGCGACTCCAGTGCTTACCACATGAGAGATAAAATGACTTTTGCCTTAAATATATAAGCCAACTAATTCTTACTTTACAAAAATTTGGTTTTATCAACAGAGTTGATAATGTAAATTGGCCACCGTACAGAGATTCTAAAAGCTGACGTTTCGAGCGTTAGCCCTTCGTCAGAGCGAATCGAGGGTTTATGGGTTACGTGTAGTTTTTATAGTAGAGTAGGAGCTACGCTATTGGTGGTAACATGGCAACGTGAAAAATAGGAATATATTAGTTAAATGAAAAGCGTTCGTTAATACCGTGAGGATTAAGGGTGCCGATTTGAAAGATGAATTTTTGTTCCAGATTCTTGCGGCTTTCCGTCGTACCTAGATGTAGGGAAAGGCCGCAGATAGCCATGTGGTTTTTGGAGTGGTTAGGCATATTAAAATGGCGAGCGACTGGCTTAGATGCATCCCTGTCATTCTTCTCAACATCGCGAAGGTGTTCGCGGAATCGGTCACCTAGTCGTCTACCTGTCTCACCGATGTATAATTTATTGCATAACGTACAGGTTATGCAATAAATACGACGGAAAGCCGCAAGAATCTGGAACAAAAATTCATCTTTCAAATCGGCACCCTTAATCCTCACGGTATTAACGAACGCTTTTCATTTAACTAATATATTCCTATTTTTCACGTTGCCATGTTACCACCAATAGCGTAGCTCCTACTCTACTATAAAAACTACACGTAACCCATAATCCCTCGATTCGCTCTGACGAAGGGCTAACGCTCGAAACGTCAGCTTTTAGAATCTCTGTACGGTGGCCAATTTACATTATCAACTCCGTTGATAAAACCAAATTTTTGTATACTACTTCCCCACCGACGCAGCATCACAGTTTCTTTAGAAACTACCCCTTAATTCTTACTTCACATTGACAAGGGCGGTTTGGAGCTGTGAGTAGGCGTGGGATTTGTCACGTATGGTTTAGGGGCCGACATATCTCTCCCTCAATGCCGTACCGGGAGGCGAGGTCGGTAGCAGAAAGCAGCGAAGGGCCAACTGCGTCCAAAAGCGATCGCACGGGCCGAAATCCCGGGATGACTCGTTTGGTACGACGCTCCAGCGCCGGTGTCTGGAGGTACTGCGTTTTTCTCTCTTGTTCAAACATTCCGTCAGCGCATGCGTAAATGTTCTGTGGCTCTCCGATACCTAGCCTACCAAGAAAAATTACCATGCTGGTCTTTACCAGCAATTTACATTTCAGTTCACGATTCTTCGGGCATAAACGTAACATAAGAACCGTGCGTGTCTGGTCTTCTCGAGACAGAGGTGAGAGATGGTTTCATGTAGACTGGGACGCCAAAAATGTTCTGTTGTAAAGATGGCGGCGGGTTCACCAGTGAAGTTGTCTCTCTGGCCTTTCTGTGGACGAATTCCAGGACCTACCGATACAATTTGGGTAAGTTCTGAAAGCTAAAATTTTCCATCGATGCGGTATTTTGCTGGTAGGACTGGGTGGCCCGACACTTATGAAAAAAATATATAGATATAAAATGAGAATCGGGAGTCTTCCCTTGTCGTGGAATGGTAGAATTACCCAGAATTCTTTTTGGGCATGAACGAGGCAACTTAAGAAGCACGAGACTGGCCCTCATCGAATGGCTCAAGCGCGACCAGAGGAAACGATTTCTAGCCAGATTCTCAAGAGTAGGCCTGGTGTGTGCTGTTAACGTAGAATCTGGATTTTTGCATGATCTTCGCGGAAATTACATTCTGTCCCCCAATAAACCTAGAACAACCAGTTATGGTCCTAGTTCTTTTTTCTCACGTATCAGCTAAGTTGCGGAATGCGCTACTTGATTTATCCGTACCTATGAGTTTACTGGTTGTAAAAGAGAATCCAGGGTCGCACTTTGTACAGCGGTTTTTTTTTTTGATGAATATATCTTTAAATATTATGTATTTAGTAGGTATCTGTATATGTTATGTATTTTAGCCGTAAATTTAATGTCTCGGAGATATTAGCTCCTGTAGTTATTAGGAAATTCGAGATGAAATAGAGCTTATGCCTGTATGTATGTTACCTTTAGCAGAGCGCATGCGCACACTTTGTAATCTGCGACTCCAGTGCTTACCACATGAGAGATAAAATGACTTTTGCCTTAAATATATAATTCAACTAATTCTTACTTTACATTGACTAGGGCGGTTTGGAGCTGTGAGTAGGCGTGGGATTTGTCACAGATGGTTTAGGGGCCGATATATCTCTCCCTAAATGCCGTACCGGGAGGCGAGGTCGGTAGCAGAAAGCAGCGAAGGGCCAACTGCGTCCAAAAGCGATCGCACGGGCCGAAATCCCGGGATAACTCGTTTGGTACGACGCTCCAGCGCCGGTGTCTGGAGGTACTGCGTTTTTCTCTCTTGTTCAAACATTCCGTCAGCGCATGCGTAAATGTTCTGTGGCTTTCCGATATCTAGCCTACCAAGAAGAATTACCATTCTGGCCCCAGTTGTTGAAAAGGTGGATAATGCTATCCACTGGTTAATTCACAATCCATTGGATAGCGCAATTGGTTTCACTATGACTTATCCACTGGATGGTGATTTATCCGATGGATAACGGTATCCACGCTTCGAACAACTGGGGACTGTTCTTTACCAGCAATTGACATTTCAGCTCTGTTGTAAACATTTCGACGGGTTCACGACTGAATTTGTCTCTCTGGCGTTTCTGTGGACGAATTCCAGGACCTACCGATACAATTTGGGCAAGTTCTGAAAGCTGTAATTTTCAATCGTTGCGGTATTTTGCTGGTAGGAAGGTACGTGAAAGTATATGAGGGTTAATGGATATGATTGAGGGTAGACGAAAGTACATGAGGGTTAATATGTGAATTTAGAAAACAGTCCTAAGAAAATACACGCGCTGATTAATTAAAATCTCGATGGAGACACAGAACTCTAGCACGAGCTGTGACGTAGTGATGGCGCGATCAAAGAGAATTTACATTTTGATAATTAGAGTTAACAAGTTGTTTTCATTTTCCTCGTCGCGTTGTTTTCTAAAAGAAATAGAAAACATGTACTCCGTGTTGCTATTGAGTTATAGAAGGGTGACCCGAAAACACTGACCCTTACGGACCGGTCCACGGACTATCCCTGCGGAACCCCTCTACGGACCACCCCAAAACAACACAGAATTAAAAATAAATAAAGAAAGATAAATAACAGCTGAAAATTTGTTTATTCCCGTTGTCTGGATGGACCACTCTTGCCAGCGAAATGTCAGCCGTTACGCTGTGCAAATCAGACTAAGGCTCAGGTGTTGAATTGCCTTTTCCTTTGCTGTTGAAGGGAGTGGTTCGAAAAACGGTAATATCATCTGTGTTCCTTCCGCCATTTTGTTCGGAACAGAGAGATCGCGAAGCCTGGGGCGAGTTCACAAACCCGCGGGAGAATGATCCGAACAAAATGGCGGAGAGAAGGAAAGAAAATACAAAATAATAGAACTTACTTATTATCAATCTTTTTCGAAGCATTCCGGTCCACAGCGAGGGAAGGAGCAATGTGTGATTAATAGACTCTTCGCCCGAACCTGAGCGTTACTGTTAAATTTGCGGAGCGTAACGGTTGAGATTTCGCCGAAACGAGTGACACGAGTGGTCCATCCAGACAACCGGTAAGTCAAATCTTTAGTTTTTATTTATTTTCATTTCTATGTTGTGTCAAGGTGGTTCGTATAAGGGGTCCGTAGGGGTAGTCCGTGGACCGGTCCGTGAGGCAGTCCGTTGACCCGGATCGTAGAGGGGTCCATGGACCGGGGGTCAGTGTTTTCGGGTCACCCGTTATAGAAACAGTCGTGAAATTTTGGGAGAACTCGAAAAAGCTATGGAAACACTCGCCCGCGGCTCGTGTTCCAACAGCATTTCTCGTTCAGCCAAACTTTCACTCGTGTTTCTTTAACTCAATAGAAACACGGTACACTGTTCTATTTCTTAAATAAATGGAGGTAAATAGATATAGATGAAGGTAAATGTAATTATGGATGACTGAATATAGGGAAATAATTTAGCGTGTCCTACGTAGTTGGGGACTCGTGGTGGGTATATACGTGGCCTCAAAACTGGCATAATATTATACTTGCCTCTGTTGAGAACCTTAAAACTTTTTTTGGGTGAGAATTTGAGATTTGTATTCATATTTGATTCAACTAGTAAGTCATGTTTATATGCTGTACGAAGCTTAGTATTACGGTGCATCCATAGCATTCTCCCATGAAGTACAATGTATATACCTGCCCATAAGAATCACCTCCCTCCCCCCTCAGTTCATTTTGCGCTTGCATCCAATCTCCTCTCTTTTCTAGAAACCAAGATGGCGGTTTGAAGGTTCACTGAGTAAATTAGAGGAAGATAAAATCAAAGTGCCACTATCGTTACTCGTGGATATGAAAGTTACCGCAATTGTTTAAAATTGGCAGGCTGAAGTTTTCTCTATGCATTAGTGAGTATAACAGCTGGATAATTGTGTAACAGCAAGCGGGGCTGTCATATAATAATGCATGTATGTGAGGTGATCTCCTTTGCTGGAATTCAACCCTGTAAAATAAGTTTACTATTTCTCCAATAGGCATAAGATTAATCTTTAACACATCCTTTGTAAAGAGCTGTACCATGTATTCAAAGTTCCTAGCACACATGACAGGGTCTTTTTGAATAAGGTCTGCTTTCGCCGGTCTGTTGCTAGGCAAGGTTAGGCAAGTAGAGCAGATGCATTCAGTATTAACATAACTTTTTGTGCCAGTTATACATTCCTCCAACAAACCTTGGGAATATTTATCAACTTGATACTGTTACACTTAGAGACACATGATCTGAACCATAACAGATCACAGCAAGTGCATATCTTGTTTATTCCGTCTCATTCTGGTGGCATTCGGTTTTATTCCAGAGTCATTCCGCCTTGTTCCGGCATATTCCACTTTATTCTGCCTTATATGTGACTGTCATTCCGGTGTCATTCCGGCTTGTTTCGGTATATTCCGGTACCATTCTTGTTCATTCTGTCTCATTCCGGTGTCATTCGGCCTCATTCTGGCATATTCCGGTTTATTCCGGTATATTCCGTTCCGTTCCGTTCCTGTGTTTAGTAATGCCCACTATCCTTTGTCTTAGTCCTCTAAACCTCTCTTTCAAGCTGAATTTTAATTTATGGAAAAAGGCCAATTGATTCTTTTTTACCCATAAAAAGTGATGGAAAAATATTTCTCAAAAACATTTTAAGATTAAAAAGTTTTGTAAAAAACTATGATGTTTCAACTCCAGGTGTACATGTAGCTAAACATCATTAAGTCAAAAAATGTTTTTAAGACAGTATGGTGTGTAAATATGGGTGATTTAAAGAGGTTTAACTAAGGAAAAAGGTTTAGCCCATTATGGATTCCATCTTGAAAGTGAAATGTAAATTAGGCTTTAGATTCTTAACAATGAACAGTTTTTTTTCGAAAACTATAGCTGTCGAGGAGTTTTAAACTTAAACAGCATCAGGCATTATGACTTTTTGCAAAGATCATACCTCCTTTCAAACTCATAAAAGTATTGCTGAGCACAAAAATTCAGCAATTGGTCTAAGATATTTCTTAAAAGACCACAACAAAAAAAAACCAAATAACTGTTTTAAGAAAGTTTCAGAACAAACTTAATGAGGGTGTCGCACTGTGTACCTGGCATAATCTGCATCACATTGTCCTTCTTCTCTGTGATATATTTAGTAAATTTTTCTATTATTGTTATTTAGTCTTAAGTTTCAGTTTGGTCAGCAAACTATTAAAAATCACATTGTACCTTCCAAGACCTCTAATTTTAATTTTTTTCCATATTCTTTGGCCAAGAATGGATGTAAAGTGATCAAGCCCGTCTGTCTAGACTAGCACTTTCTGTGCACGCTCAAAAACTGCATTCACTGATTGGTACACCAGCTATGCTTCTGGATTAAGCCCTCAACCCGACCTTGGAACAAATCTTTTTGAAGATGACGTTTGTTCAGGTAAGATAAACATTACAATTTTCATGACATATTTAATTTTTAACATATCTAATTGTAGGACAACAATGATAGCACCCAAGCTCTCCCCCAATCACTCACCTATTACTGTACATATTTTATCAGCCTCAATCGACCTTTAATAGTGCTTAACCCATTCAAACCTCAAACACCCTAGGACGCCCTCCATTGACGAGTAAAATCCTCTGGCGTTAGAAAGAGTAAAATCTATTTAGTGTCACTTGAAGGGCCTGGGATCAGTGGGTCTAGGCTCAAGAAAATATCGTCAGGGGATGAAATTCCCGGTGTTTTGGCTGTCCTCTTTGAGAGTGTTCTTTCCAGCAGAAGTGGCCGGTGTGGCGTAATGTCTCTAAAAAGGCTTGTGGTGTATGAGGCCACCTAAGCAGAAACAGCCACAAGTCAAAAGGACTTTAATTTGCTGAGTGCTGGGACATGTAGATGTAGATGTCACCACCAACTACATGTAGTTAGAGCAGCATCTAGATCCAAAACAGCAAATTGAATGTTATGTGCACATGACTTAATCAGGAAACATTTGGACCTTGAAACCTAATGCACATGTTCAGCGTGCAA
Source organism: Montipora foliosa (assembly GCF_036669935.1). NCBI lineage: Eukaryota > Metazoa > Cnidaria > Anthozoa > Scleractinia > Acroporidae > Montipora > Montipora foliosa. The sequence goes on along the minus strand of NW_027179465.1, from coordinate 10,463 downwards.
ATTCCTTGTCGCAGGAGGATTTGAAGTAAAAATTTCTTAGGTTTTGATTGAGGCATTCAAATGAAAAACACAAAAAAACAAAGAGATAACTTTCCCACTCACTACTTCTCTTTTATTGGATCATTATTGCACGCATCACTATTGTGTTTACTGGGATTGTGTCCATTGTTGCTGTGGTGTATTATTTTGTCTCCATTGCTTTCTGAATCAGCCACAGTGATAGCTGAGAACTGCCCTAACTTAATTAGCTTGCTTGCAACGGAAAGGTTTGAGTAAACTGAACACTTTACATGGTGAATCTCACGTACTCGGGGCACTTAATGTCCAATCATACATATCTGTATGCTCTAGTGCCAGCCCTTCAGCAGACGTGTGTGGGCTGAATCTTGCAGTGTCATTCAAATATCATGCTTTGTGATCTTTTCCAGGGTTGTCATTGATTGATTTGTCTTGGAGACAGTGATATTGACTACAATGAATTTCAAAGGCATTTTTTGATCTTTCTTCAAAAGTTGACAAGGGAACTTTGATGTGCTTGGTTTTTTGTTAATCATCCCAAATTCACCTCCACATGCCATGTGTGTATATTTTAATTATTTTTATTTATTTCTCTTCATGTCACTGAAATATTTTTGTCAGTCCTCTTCTGCTGCTCACTGAAACTTTTCTTTCTTCGTGACAACCAAGATTTTCAACCCACACCACCTTCCTGAAGTGTGCATCAAGGTTACTATTATCAACTTTACTGTCACCAAATCAGGAATCAGGGATCCACTGCCGAGTTACGTACATTTGTGTACAATAAACGGCCCATAAATCTTTGCAAGGAGGGTACAGTAATGATTATTTTTTTATGAATTTTTTTGCAATTGGGGAAAAACCTTGATTTTATGATCCAGAAAATTCACCTGTACAGGATAGCTGAGGGTTCTTTAAATGCTCTCTCACAGATTGTCTTCCTTTAGATTTCGATTTACAATTATTGAGGGAAACAGCTTGATTGGGTACCCTGTGAGAATTGCAGGGTATCATGGGATAGTCTCTTGGTGGCAAGATGTTCTTCACAGTGTTGTTGGTGTAAGTTTATTTCAGATGAGTTTTTCATGGTAGCAGAGCTACATGTAGCAATTTGAGTTTTAGCTCTCTCGGATACGTACTACATGTAATGAGGATTTGATTACTATGACAAGATGGCTGCTTCCACTTTTAAGAATCTGCCAATATTTGGACTGGGAGTTTAGTATGAAACTTGGAAAAGGGAGTTGGAAATTTGGCGCCAAATTTTGTGACGTGAACGAGAAGAAACGGGAACTTGCAGTGACTTTATCATTGCATGGACAGGCACGAGCAGAAGCAGTTGAAATTGATGTGGAAAAGTTGAGCGACCAAAATGGAATGCAAACTCTTACCGGTGAATTGGACAAGATATTTCTTCGGGATTCTGTCGATGTAGCGTATGAAAACTACACCAAATTTGATAAAAATATCACAGAGAAGAAGGACAAGACATGTCCAGCTTCATCATTGAGTTTGAAAGGAGATAATTATGATCTTTGCAAAAAGTCAGATGTGTCATTGCCCGATGCTGTTTGAAGTTTCAAACTCCTCGACAGTGCTGGTCTATCAGAAACGGATAGACAATTGGCTTTAACTGCAGCTACGGATTTAAAGTTTTTCTCCACGAAATCTGCACTTAAGCGAATTTTTGGAGGTTCATCACATTCAGACAGTCTTGTGGGTGGCGATGGTATTACAGTTAAGCAGGAAAATGTGTGCTATACAAAGTCTGGCAGTTCACATCATAGGCAGAATGAGACGAAAATGAAAAGAAGAGGTTGCCCTTCGGGCAAGCTGTTACTTGAGGTTACTAGCCCAAAGGTCTGACGAGCTGGCCCGAAATTAAATTGTTTGTAAACAATAATCGGATGTATTTTTGCCCCGGTTTATGATTATGCAGGAAATGTAGATCTTAACAAGTGTTATGGAAATCCAAAAGACAATTGAGGGTAACCACCGTTTTTCAAAGATAATTCATGAATAATATTTGTAAAAAGCTTTAAAATACACAGCAATGTATGGGGTTTTTTTCTCAAACTGAAACTTAATTATTTCTCAAAAATGCCTGGTTACCCACAATTTTCTTTTTGGATACCAAGAGTATTTACAATGTATCACACTACAATAATTTGGCCTCATAACGTTATCATTTTCTCTCAGGAGCTTCTGCTACACACTTTGTGGTATAAAAGCTCAATTTATCATCAGAAAAGAGGAACCAACGGTGCTTGCCCATTGGGCAAGCTACGATAAGTAAACGTTACCCCAACAAGTCATTCCACTAGCCCCGTGCTATCCGACAGCACTTTCGTCGCGCCCTGATAGGTCAACTAGGAGATCTGGTTTTAACCGCAGCTCTAGCGGTGATTAAGGGCAGAAAATGAAGAATACACAAATATAAAGGGGACTAATCCATTGGACAGATATCGAAATCGTACAAAATGTGCAATATGTGGATCAGTTTTTCACTGGGTATGGACTGCCCACACAAGGAAGATGTCCATGAGGCTGTTTGTGAAAACCAAGAAGCAACAAGGGATTGTCATATAACTTTGCTTGCAAGAGATGTGGATCCCAGTGAAGTACTCCTGTGTGAAGCCTTTTCTGTTTCGTTCAAGACGGGGGAAGATGTTTTCAGATTTGGTCAACCCACACAACACATTAAACACGCCATGGTTTACCTCGTGGAAGAACAACATCCGGGAACTTTTATTGCATCATACATGTAAATTGCACAGGCATCCCACTAGATATAACGAGGTCATCCTAACACCCCCACTTGATCTCACTTATATGTCCTAGAATTACATCCACATATTATTACACTAAATGAACTCAACATGAGATGTGTTATCTCTTAAATGGATACAATAATAACAATACGAAGTTATGCTTGTATATTACTTGTATACCTATGTCTTAAGAACCAAAAATATAATTCCTAAACTTTTGCAACTTAAATTTGAAACTGATGTTGTGCAAAGTAAGTTGCCTCTTTTGCTGAACAAAAATTCCTTAAAGAAGGCTCAAACTGTGTTAGATATGCACAGTGACACTGCACAAATGTTTGGTCAGCCAGTGCAACTGTTTCAAACGTCTTCAGGCCATTATTGTGTTAATTTATTAAATAACGACAGGGAGTCACAGTTTTTGGCAAACCAGGTTTCAAGAACTCAAGATTTGGACACGCCATTTCAAACACAGTTATGCGCTGAACAGGAAACCCTTGAATCAGAAGTGCTTCAGGTGATTGAACTCAGTGACAAGGACAAACAAAGGAAGGAACTAATTAAAATGCACCAACAGTTTGGACATGCTACTGCAGACAAGCAATTCTCTTGGTGAATGCAGGGGTGAGAGATTCAGGGATGTTTGAAAATTATGCTGAGGAAAGTGGTTAACAACTGTGAAACCTGTGCATTGTACAAGAAGACACCTCCAAAGCCAGCAGTTGGGCTTCCACTTGCTACAGATTTCAATCAAACTGTGGCTGTAGATTTACATGAGTTGGAGACAAATGTCTGGTATCTGCACATTATAGATGAGTTCAACAGATTCAGTGCAGGAGCTATTGTCAAGAGAAAGCTGCCAAATGTCTTTGTCCAAGAGTTTATCTCGAATTGGATAAGTATAAATATTCAGGTGTCCAAAGTCCTTGTTCAGTGATAATGGTGGTGAATTCAATAACAGTGAGACAAGAGACATCTGTGAAAATATGAACATTGAGGTGATCACAACTGCTGCGTAATTATGCACCGTTTAGTAATGGTCTTTTGGAGAAGCACAATCATGTTCTAACCGACATACTTTTGAAAGTGAAACATGAGAAGAAATGCAACTGGGAGACAGCTTCAAAGTGGGCCTTAAGTGCAAAGAACAGCTTAATTAATGTTCATGGTTTCAGTGCATATCAGCTAGTCTTTGGAAGAAATCCAAACTTACCGGCAAATTACATCAATCAGCTTCCTGCCTTTGAGGGAACTACTGCTAGCAAAACTGTCGGTGAGAATGTCAGTGCTCTGTTTGCTGCAAGGAAAGCTTTCATGGATGGTTGTCAGCATTCTGAAAGGATCAGGAGAGCCTTGAAGAAACAATTAAGTCCGCTCTTACACTGATGTCAAGTATGTGATGAGTGACAAGGTGTATTACAAAGAGGCCAGACAATGAAGAGTGGAAGGGACCTGGAAGAGTTATTGGTCAAGATGGTAAGATAGTCTTTGTCAGACATGGTGGGGTTGTGGTCAGAGTACATGTGTGCTGGTTGCAAAAATCTGGTGAGAGGCAGGATGCTTTGAGAAACATTAGTGAACTTCCTGGAGCCCAGCCAAAATCCAGTGGTGAGCCAGAGATGGAAAGTCAAATTAATGTTGACTCGCAAGGTGATGATAATGTTGATACAGGAGCAAAGCTTCATCCACATTCCACACCAAACATAGCAGTGCAAGACCAAGAGTCGAATCCATTTGACTCGAACAAGATCAGACCTGGGCAGTGCATCACCCTTCAAAACGAAAATCAGTGAGATAAAGTGACTGCCAGAGTAATTCGCCGTGCTGGGAAAGCAACTAGGAAATACAAACATTGGTATAATCTAGAATATCCAAATGGCGAAAGGGAATCAGAATCTGTAGATTTGAGTAAAATCCATAGGTTGGAAATCCAAGAAACACCCGGCAGTAATGAGGAGCTGCCTGATGCTAAGGATGCTGAACTTGCTAACTGGAGAAACCATGATGCCTATGAAGAAATATTGGATGAAGGACAGAAATGCATATTCACCAGATGGGTCCTTTCTTTGAAAGAAGATGACTCTGGTATTATCCCAAAAGCTAGACAGACTTGTAGCTCGAGGGTTTGATGAAGACATCCTGTTTGAAAGTGATTCACCTACTTGTGGAAACGAGTCGCTAAGAATAGTCATGGCTATTATAGCACAGAGAGGGTGGTTAATCAACTCAATGGATATTCAACAGTCTTTCTTCAAGGAAATTACCTGGGAAGAGATATCCTGATACAGCCATCAAAAGAAGCAAACGCCAAAGGTAAAATTTGGTGCCTTAAGAAATGTGTCTATGGGATTAATGATGCATCTCTGCACTGGTATAAGAAAGTCAGAGAAGTCATGACTGAAGCTGGAGGAAGATTGTCAAGAGTTGACACGACGGTATTCTCATGGTATGATGACAATGGAGAGCTGATTGGAGTGCTGGCTGCTCATGTTGATGATTCTATATGGAGGGGGGGGGGGGGGATAGGGGGTAAAGAGAGGTTCAGACAGACCGTGATTGAATATGTAAGACAATGCTTGAATGTGGGAAGAGAGAGCCAAAACAACTTCAAGTATTTAGGCCTGGAACTGTGTCATAGGGATGAAGGTATTTTTGTCCACCAGGAAAGTTTTGGTTC